>NC_041234.1:93365253-93366374 GCF_002837175.3 Physeter macrocephalus | reverse complement strand
TTTGCTGTGCAAAAGCTTTTAAGTTCCATTAGGTCCCATTTGTTTATTTTTGTTTTTATTTTCATTACTCTAGGAGGTGGAACAAAAAAGATCTTGCTGCAATTTATCTCAAAGAGTATTCTTCCTGTGTTTTCCTCTAAGACTTTTATAGTGCCCGGTCTTACCTTTAGGTGTGTAATCCATTTTGAGTTTATATTTGTGTATGGTGTTAGGGAGTGTTCTAATTTCATTCTTTTACATGTAGCTGTCCAGTTTTCCCAGTACCACTTACTGAAGAGGCTGTCTTTTCTCCATTGTATATCCTTGCCTCCTTTGTCATAGATTAGTTGACCATGGGTGCGTGGGTTTATGTCTGGGCTTTCTATCCTGTTCCATTGATCTATCTTCCTCTTTTTGTGCCAGTACCATATTGTCTTGATTACTGTAGCTTTGTAGTATAGTCTGAAGTCAGGGAGTCTGCTTCTTCCAGCTCCATTTTTTTTTCCCTCAAGACTGCTTTGGCTATTCGGAGTCTTTTCTGTCTCCATACAAATTTTAAGATTTTTTGTTCTAGTTCTGTAAAACATGCCATTGGTAACTTGATAGGGATTGCATTGAATCTGTAGATTGCTTTGGGTAGTATAGTCATTATCACAATATTGATTCTTCCAATCCAAGAACATGTTATATCTCCCATCATGTTTGTATCATCTTTAATTTCTTTCATCAGTGTCATAATTTTCTGCATACAGGTCTTTTGTCTACCTAGGTAGGTTTATTCCTAGGTATTTTATTCTTTTTGTTGCAATGGTAATTGGGTGTTTCCTTAATTTCTCTTTCAGATTTTTCATCATTGGTGTATAAGAATGCAAGAGATTTCTGTGCATTTCATAAACGGGTGTTGAATTTTGTCAAAAGCTTTTTCTGCATCTATTGAGATGATCATATGGTTTTTCTTCTTCAATTTGTTAATATGGTGTATCACATTGATTGATTTGTGTATATTGAAGAATCCTTGCATCCCTGCGATAAATCCCACTTGATCATGGTGTCTGATCCTTTTAATGTGTTGCTGGATTCTGTTTGGTAGTATTTTGTTGAGGATTTTTGCATCTATATTCATGAGTGATATTGGTCTGTAA
>NC_041234.1:93363401-93363882 GCF_002837175.3 Physeter macrocephalus | reverse complement strand
GTTAAAGTCCCCCACTATTATTGTGTTACTGTCGATTTCCTCTTTTATAGCTGTTAGCAGTTGCCTTATGTATTGAGGTGCTCCTATTTTGGGTGCATACATATTTATAATTCTTATATCATCTTCTTGGATTGATCATTATGTAATGTCCTTCCTTGTCTCTTGCAACATTCTTTATTTTAAAGTCTATTTTACCTGATATGAGTATTGCTACTCCAGCTTTCTTTTGATTTCCATTTGCATGGAATATATTTTTCCATCCCCTCACTTTCAGTCTGTATGTGTCCCTAGGTCTGAAGTGGGTCTCTTGTAGACAGCATATATATGGGTCTTGTTTTTGTATCCATTCAGCGAGCCTGTGTCTTTTGGTTGGAACATTTAGTCCATTCATGTTTAAGGTAATTATCAATACGTATGTTCCTATTACTATTTTCTTAATTGTTATGGGTTTGTTTTTGTAGGTCCTTTTCTTCTCTGTGTT
>NC_041234.1:93351337-93362584 GCF_002837175.3 Physeter macrocephalus | reverse complement strand
TTCTTGATCTTTGCCTCCATTCTTTTTCCAAGGTCCTGGATCATCTTCACTCTCATTATTCTGAATTCTTTTTCTGGAAGGTTGCGTATCTCCACTTCATTTAGTTATTTTTCTGGGGTTTTATCTTGTTCCATCATCTGGTACATAGCCCTCTGCCTTTTCATCTTGTCTCTCTGTGAATGTGGTTTTTGTTCCACAGGCTGCAGGATTGTAGTTCTTCTTGCCTCTGCTGTCTTCCCTCTGGTGGATGCGGCTATGTAAGAGGCTTATGGAAGTTTCCTGATGGGAGGGACTGGTGGTGGGTAGAGCTGGCTGTTGCTTGGTGGGCAGAGCTCAGTAAAACTTTAATCAGCTTGTCTGCTGATGGGTGGGGCTGGGTTCCCTCCCTGTTGGTTGTTTGGCCTGAGGCAACCCAACACTGGAGCCTACACAGGCTCTTTGGTGGTGCTAATGGCGGACTCTGGGAGGGCTCACACCAAGGAGGACTTCCCAGAACTTCTGCTGCCAGTGTCCTTGTACCTGTGGTGAGCCACAGCTGCCCCCCGCCTCTGCAGGAGACCCTCCAACACTAGCAGGTAGGTCTGGTTCAGTCTCCTACGGGATCACTCCTCCTTCCCCTGGGTCGTGATGTGCACACTACTTTGTGTGTGCCCTCCAAGAGTGGAGTCTCTGTTTCCCCCAGTCCTCTCAAAGTCCTGCAATCAAATCCCGCTAGCCTTCAAAGTCTGATTCTCTAGGAATTCCTCCTCCCGTTGCCGGACCCCCAGGTTGGGAAGCCTGACGTGGGGCTCAGAACCTTCACTCCAGTGGGTGGACTTCTGTGGTATAAGCATTCTCCAGTTGTGAGTCACCTACCTAGCAGTTATGGGATTTGATTTTATCGTGATTGCACCCCTCCTACCGTCTCATTGTGGCTTCTCCTTTGTCTTTGGATGTGGGGTATCTTTTTTGGTGAGTTCCAGTGTCTTCCTGTCGATGATTGTTCAGCAGTTAGTTGTGATTCCAGTGCTCTCACAAGAGGGAGTGAGAGCACGTCCTTCCGCTCTGCCATCTTGAACCGATCCTCGATCTTGGATTTCTAACCTCCAGAACGGTGAGAAAATAAATTTCTTTTGTTTAAGCCACCCAGGCTCTGGCATTTTGTTATGGCAGCCCTAGATGACTAATATAATCCTGAACCACAGTAAGTCTTTTAAAAATGTATTTTAAAAATATGTTATAACATTTATTAGATCCAGTGCCTATTTTAATTTTTTTAAATTAAGTGAGGAACTTTAAGTGCATCTCACATATTTCTTCTTTCTTGTGATTTATCCTTTTATATCCCTTAAGTTTTAAAAATATGGAACATACCTAAGACTTAAAACATGTTGCCAGTGGATTTTAGCATGCTAATTCTTCTTTTTAAATTATACTGCATGGGGTGCTAATTTCCTATTCATAGAAGGGTTCAGTGTTAAAACAAATAATGTATTTATGTTATTTTGAATTATTTTTTTCTTCAACTAACCCAATAACAGATTGCATGCCAGATTTTAGCATTACAAAGCGATTTTAAAGATGAATATGCCAGTATGGTTTTGTTTAGTTAATTTTCCTATATATAACACTATCTGAAGGCTTAATGCTTCTTCTTTTTCCTTGTTTCTTTTCTCTTTGGTGCTGTTCATTAGCTGCTGCTTCCCTCTCCTCTATTTCCGTGTCTACTTTAGGTTGAGTTGAGACAATGTGCTTCACAGATAAAGTTCTAATTTGTGACTAGTTGATAAAGCATTATTATTAGAAACTTGTACTTACAGATATCCTTATAAGAACCTGAAATCAGAGAATTAGAGTTGGAAGGCACCCTAAAAATAATTTTCTAGGCAATACCTAAATTATTCCAGATGTGATATTAAGAGGAAAAGACTCTGTGATATGGAAATTCCCTTTTTAAGCTATTGTAGAATGTTAATAATACTCATTTTCAGAATTCTCTTACAACAGGATGAAATCTCTATACTGTAGTGTGTTAGGATCTTGCTCTGGGGAGACAGAACAGTTTCTACCGTACCGTATGTCTGTTCCACATGTAGAATGAAATTATGAAGTCTTCCCTCAGCCTTCTTATCTCCAGTTTCTTTCATTTTTCCTTATGGTTCCTATTTCCCTGCATTTGCCCTGTGGTTTCTTCTGAAAATATAAATCCTTCATGCTGCTTTCAGTGTGAATAGCATTTTGTCAACTCGAAAGCATTATGCAAATGTAAATGATTATTCTGTTATTATGAAGGTGGTTGGCCGATAAGCTGTACTGTTACAAAAGCAGTCAGGTGCTGGCTTTGAATGGTTCTTGGACAATCAATTTGTTACTGAAAATTTTTAAGTGTATATTTTTATACTCTGTGGTACATATTTTATCACTTTTCTGATTCTTACTACAGTTTTCTTTAAATTCAGCTCTGATGAACATACACCAGTAGAGGACAAGAGCCAAAGAAAAGCACCACTTCAGCTTCTACTTCAGAAGGTATTTTTAAAATATAGGACTTTTTAATTGAGAAGTTTAAAAAATACGTTTATAAATAGTTGAAAATTAGACTTTACTCAAATTGCCTGTCATCAATTCCTTTTCAGTATTTTTAATACAGTAAAATTGATGCTCAGAAATACTTCTTTAGAAGTTAGTTTTTTATTTGTATTTTATGTAGAAGAAAAGAAGAAGGAGAAGTCTAGTCATTCAAAAGAAAGATCCAAGAAAAGGAGGAAGAAAAAATCATGTAAAAGAAAACACAAGAAGTATTCTGACGATAGTGACAGTGACTCTGATTCTGAAACAGACTCCAGTGGTAAGAAAGCCAACATCCTTCTGTGAGCCTTGCTTCAAAACTAGTTGTACTTCTTGAAAGCTGATTTTAGAAGAAGGTTCTTAAAAACAATAACAGCCAAGAGTTTTGAACACTCACTGACTTTGTGTTGGGTACCCCGCTAAGTGCTTGATATGCATTATTTCTATTTAATCCACACAGTCACTGTAGGACACATCTTAGAGATGGAGAAATGGAGGCCCAGAGCAGGTTATAAGTGATACAGCCACTATGGAGAATAGTATGGAGGTTCTTTAAAAAACTACAAATAGAACTACCATACGACCCTAAAGAAGATGTGGCACATATATACAATGGAATATTACTCAGACATAAAAAGAAACAAAATTGAGTTATCTGTAGTGATGTGGATGGAACTAGAGTCTGTCATACAGAGCGAAGTAAGTCAGAAAGAGAAAAACAAATACCGTATGCTAACACATATATATGGAATCTTAAAAAACCAAAAAACAAAAAAATGGTCAGAAGAACCTAGGGGCAAGACAGGAATAAAGATGCAGACCTACTAGAGAATGGACTTGAGGATATGGGGAGGGGGAAGGGTAAGCTGTGACAAAGTGAGAGAGTGGCATGGACATATATACACTACCAAACGTAAAATAGATAGCTAGTGGGAAGCAGCCGCATAGCACAGGGAGATCAGCTCGGTGCTTTGTGACCACCTAGAGGGGTGGGATAGGGAGGGAGATGCAAGAGGGAAGAGATATGGGAACATATGTAAATGTATAACTGACTCACTTTGTTATAAAGCAGAAACTAACACGCCATTGTAAAGCAATTATACTCGAATAAAGATGTTAAAAAAAAAAGTACTGCACCCAAGGCCACACAGTTGGGATTCAAACCTAAGCCGTGTGACTCCAGATTGGTTGCGTGTAGCTGTACAAGGCATGTGGCACCGAACCAAGTTGGGGTTAGTCTGTGAGACGTGTGGTGCCAAACCAAACCACGGGGGGCTGCCTCAGCCCAGTGGAGTGGCTCTTTTGTGAGATTCTCACACTCAGTGGGCACCTTTGTGCAATTTTCTAAAAGGTACACCATAGGGGACTCCCTCAGGCCAGCAGCTGATTTATGTATCACACTTCCTGTGGGGCGGCACATCACAAAAAAGTCACCTTTTTGTGCCCTCTCCTGGCTGATGACTGACAGAGGGTGCCTCCTCTGGGGACATGTTACACTAAGGCACCCCTTCCTCTGATGTCACCTGGGTTTCCTGGCCCTCACTGTCACCTTTCTTCCTCATTGCTGGAAGGCTGAGCTTTCTTGAAGCGCAAATCTGAGCATGGAGGTCCCTCCTTAAAATCCTTCCGCAGTTCTCCATGGCCTTCAGGGTAAAGTCAGATCCCGATTGATCTCTCGCATCACACGTACCCTGTGGCTCTCCTGCAGCGTCCTCTTTGGCCTAAGGATGACCTTCCATCTCCTTGATACTGCACGTCCTTTCTCTTGACTCTGTCGCTTGATACAGAGAGTCCATCTGCTGACAATACCGGTCTCTCCCTGCATGCGGCTTGGCTTACTCATTGCTATGATGGGCATGCATTACTTTTGTAATGAACCTCATTTTAAAAGGAACTAGCTTATGGGCTTCCCTGGTGGTGCAGTGGTTGAGAGTCTGCCTGCAGATGCAGGGGACACGGGTTCGTGCCATGGGCATGCATTACTTTTGTAATGAAACTGATTTTAAAAAGAACTAGCTTAAGAGTCACCTTTTCCTGGTCAACCGTTCCTCAACCACTTATCCCCAAATCAGCCTGATTTTGAGACTCCTCTGTATGCCCAGAGCACCCCATGCTTCCCTCTCACTCAGATTCTACTTGCCTCTTTCCCTGTGTCTCCTCCACTAGAATGAGCTCCTGGAAAGCAAACCCCCAAACACACACCTCATGAAAATACTCAAACATTGAGAAAAGTAAAGGGAGTAGTAGTATTAATGCCATGTACAGTACTTGTCACTCAGGTTTAACATTTGTTAGCATTTTGACATACTTGCTTCAGATAGGGATTTTTTTGTTGAGATAGTCAAGGTAAAATACACTAAATACTTCTGTATGCAACGCTTTGAAAAAGGACATTTTCCTACTTAACTACAATACCATTATCTCACCCAGTAAGTGAATAATTCCCTATATCATCTAATACCTAGTGTGACTTTAATTTCTATGCTTCCAGTGCCTAGCACGGTTCGTGACATAAGTGTTTGAATGAGTGAATTTCTCTGATATAACAAATGGGACAGCAAAAGCATATTTATCTGGTCAAAGGTATTAACATGGGGACTTCCCTGGTGGCACAGTGGTTAGGAGTCTGCCTGCCAATACAGGGGATTTGGGTTTGAGCCCTGGTCCAGGAAGGTCCCATATGCCACAGAGCAACTAAGCCCATGCGCCACAACTACTGGGCCTGTGCTCTAGAGCCCTCGAACCACAACTACTGAGCCCACGTACCACGACTACGGAAGCCTGCACGCCTAGAGCCTGTGCTCCGCAACGAGAGAAGCCACTGCAATGAGAAGCCCGTGTGCCACAACAAAGAGTAGCCCCCACGCGCCGCAACTAGAGAAAGCCCGCACGCAGCAACGAAGACCGAACACAACCATAAATAAATAAATAAATAAATAATAAATTTATTAAAAAGTATTAATGTTTAGAGGTAAACTTTTTTTTTCAATTTTAATGTGTTTTAATTTTCAGATGAAGATACAAAGGAAAGCAAAAAAAAAGCCCAGCAAAAGAAAAAGAAGAAACACAGATGATCAGGTTTTTTTCTTTAATTTTTATTATGGAAAAGGTCAAATATATATACAAGTATAGAGAATAGTGTAATGATCTCCCATGTACATATCACCAACTTGAACAATTATCAACTTGTGGGAAGTTGCCACCACCTCCCAATTATTTTGAAACAAATCCCAGATATCATTTCATTTATAAACAATTCAGCATGTTTCTCTAAAAGACATTCTTTCTTTTTTAAACATAACCACATTACCATTACCATGCTTAAAATTTTAACAGTAATTCCTCAGTTCTTATCACACTTCATTTTTATTTTGTTTTCTAGCCTGGCAGTTTCACATGAGGAAGACAGCATGAAGAAAGCCAAGGTCTGACCACTTCTTTTTAGTGATCCATTAATCTGGAATATTAATCAGGGCCTCCCTCTTGCTTCCAGCAGCAGTAAACCAAAATGTTCCCTTTTAGTGTTTAATCGTCAGATCTAGGGTCCTTTCAAGGACGCTGAATGAGACAAAATACATTTGAAGGCATAATTGTCACTTCTGAGCCAGGGAAGACACAACAATATGGCTCCTGTGGTGGGGGGAGGGGTGAAAAGGGAGAAGAGCCTCTTTCTGGCCTCGATGGAGGCTCCTCTTGTGTTCCCTTTGAAGCATCAGTTCCTTTGGGCCAGAATGGTTTGTTCCCCTATATCCTTCACAAAAAGGGAGGGTAGTGAACAGAATCTGGAGCATCTAGAACAAAACTAGGTGAATATTTGGATGCTACCTTCCCATAAAGCCCTATGAATAGTAATTTCTTAGGAAGGTTCCTGTAGAGTCCAGGCTTGTGCCTGAGCTCCTCATCATGAATGGAGCTCGGCACCATTTTGCAGCACACTGTTCTCTCACTAGGGACTTCCCACCTCATCTTACATGTGTATGTATCTGAGAAGTGCAGGGTCTAGTGATACTGCTTAGGGACGTCACCTCATGAAAAGAGACCTTCTTGACATTCCTTAGCAATTCTTATCCATATAATACTAACCCCATTTGGCACATAAAAACAAGTATACAAGAGAATTCACATCTTTACTGAAAATACAAAAAATATGCCCTATTAAAAATGCACTGTTGGGCTTCCCTGGTGGCGCAGTGGTTGCGCGTCCGCCTGCCGATGCAGGGGACCCGGGTTCGCGTCCCGGTCTGGGAGGATCCCACATGCCGCGGAGCGGCTGGGCCCGTGAGCCATGGCCGGTGGGCCTGCGCGTCCGGAGCCTGTGCTCCGCAACGGGAGAGGCCGCAGCAGAGGGAGGCCTGCATACCACAAAAAAAAAAAAAAAAAAAAAAAAAATGCACTGTTTTCATTTATTCAATTCATTTATCAGGCATTTGGTGAACTGCTCTTGAGGTGCTATGAAAAATTTCTGGGAAAAAATACTTTGGAAAAACTCATAGAAAACATGTCTTACAAGATAGGGACTAGAAAATGAACACTGATGACAGGGACCCCTGCCAGGCCAAGCAAAGCTAAGCCAAAGGAAGGCACAGGTGGAGGAGGCAAGGGCAGACAAGGCAAGGATGGCATGGGTGGCCCAGGTATTTGGGGCTGCAGTGGCACCAGAGGAACCCAGCTCCAGTTGGGCTCCAGAATAAATATGGCATTATAGGGTCCATCCAGGATTATGATGACAGGGTGACCCATGGCCACGGGGGATGTATTTCTGAGAATTAAACCCCTCTGATATCTCCAACACTTGGCCCTCCCATTCTTAAACCAAAACTTCAATCAGAGGGAAAAAAGGGATTGGTTTAGTATATTGAACAGTTAATGTCTTAATAGAAAAACACAACATGCAAATCTATATGCTATTGATGAAATGGAAGAAACTATTTCATTATTGCTCAAATATCTTAGGAAAGTTAATACTGCACCCCTCCCTTCAGCCCACCCTTAGTGATCGTAGTCTATACCTGCCAAGCTCTGGTCTAGGCTTATTGCTATGTTCCTGTCCTCCCACTTTTAGTATTCTTTAACTATTTTCCATGTCCTACATGCAAACCAGCTAGTGAATTGCACTGCGTCCTTGCTGTTAATGCTTTGCCTGGTAACAGGGTAAAGACATGTTAGTGTTCTGACAGCAGTCCAGCTGCCCTGCCCCTCCTCACTAGGGACAGTGTCACCCTGGTGATGGGGGGAGCTGAGCATGGTAAAAACTCAACCCCTTTCAAAGTCATACTGAGGGAAGCAGCCCCTATTTTAAAACCCCATCTTCAGTCTGAAGTAAATAATTAATAGGAAGGAACATGTTGGATTTTTAGACAGAAGGCTTCCTTCAAGGATGACTAAGGGGTCATTCACCCTCTGAAACATCTTGAGAGTTAGAAAGGTGGTCTGGCAAGGGGGCCCAGGGGGTTTTGACTTGTCTCACTGGGACGTGAGAGTTGCTGAAGATCTGGTCACTGCCTTGATATCTTAGTCTTTAATGCTAAGGAAAGTTCAACCTAACTAGGTTCAACTCCATTCAAACCCAGTTTCTTCCCAGCCAATAATTTGGAGGGAAAGAGGCAGACCACTGTCAATTCTGCATGTGCCAACCTGCCCCCACTCTCCAGTCTTCATGGGCTCAGGACACTGTCAGCTAACCCGGTTCTACCTCCAGGTTCAGGATTCTGGATGGAAGGTGATGTTGCCAGAGTAGGTCCTGCCAGCCCTACTCCTCAACTAGGAGATCCCAACACCAACAAGAGTTCTAAGGCAGGAGAGTGGAACTAGGCATTTTAGAACAAGGTCAACAACAGTGTGGCACCCCTGTGTTCACTGCAGCATTATTTGCGATAGTCAGATAAGGAAACAACCTAATTGTCTATCCACGGATGAATGGATAAAGAAAATGTGTATACAGGCACATCTCAGAGATAATGTCAGTGTGGTTCCACACCACTGCAACAAAGCGAATATCGCAATAAAGTGAGCCACACGGATTTTTTGTTTCCTAATACATGTAAAAGTTATTTTTACACTATACTGTAGTCTATTAAAGTATGCAATAGCATTATGTCTTAAGAAACAACATAAGGGCTTCCCTGGTGGCCCAGTGGTTAAGAACCCGCCTGCCAACGCAGAGGACATGGGTTCGAGCCTTGGTTTGGGAAGATCCCACATGCCACGGAGCAACTACGCCTGTGTGCCACAACTACTGAGCCTGCACTCTACAGCCCACGTGCCACAACTGCTGACACTGTGAGCCACAAATACTAAAGCGCGCATACCTAGAGCCCATGCACCGCAACGAGAAGCCACCACAACGAGAAACCCGCGCAACAAAGAGTAGCCCCCGCTCGTTGCAACTAGAGAAAGCCTGCACACAGCAACGAAGACCCAACGCAGCCAAAAATAAATAAATAAATATTTTTTTTAAAAAAAACCACAACGTAAATACCTTAAAAATACTTTATTGGTGAGGAGCTTCAAGATGGCGGAAGAGTAAGATGCAGATATCACCTTCCTCCCCACAGATACATGAGAAATACATCTACATGTGGAACAACTCCTACAGAACACCTGCTGAACGCTGGCAGAAGACCTCAGACCTCCCTCCCAAAAGGCAAGAAACTCCCCACGTACCTGGGTAGGGCAAAAGAAAAAACAGAGACAAAAGAATAGGGACGGGACCTGCACCAGTGGGAGGAAGGTGTGAAGGAGGAGAGGTTTCCACACACTAGGAAGCCCCTTTGTGGGCGGAGACTGCAGGTGGCTGAGGGGGGAAGCTTCGGAGCCACGGAGGAGAGCGCAGCAACGGGTGCGGAGGGCAAAGCGGAGAGGTTCCCTCACAGAGGACCGGTGCCGACCAGCACTCACCAGCCCAAGAGGCTTGTCTGCTCACCCGCTGGGGCAGGCGGAGGGCTGGGAGCTGAGGCTCGGGCTTCGGAGGTCAGATCCCAGGGAGAGGAATGGGGTTGGCTGCGTGAACACAGCCTGAAGGGGGCTAGTGCGCCACAGCTAGCCGGGAGGGAGTCCGGGAAAAAGTCTGGAGCTGCCGAAGAGGCAAGAGACTTTTTCTTGCCCCTTTGTTTCCTGGTACACGAGGAGAGGGGATTAAGAGCGCAGCTTAAAGGAGGTCCAGAGACGGGCGCAAGCCACGGCTATCAGTGCGGACCCCAGAGATGGGCATGAGACGCTAGGGCTGCTGCTGCAACCACCAAGAAGCCTGTGTGCAAGCATAGGTCACTATCCACACCGCCCCTCCCTGGAGCCTGTGGAGCCCGCCACTGCCCGGGTCCCATGATCCAGGGACAACTTCCCCGGGAGAACACATGGCGTGCCTCAGGCTGGTGCAACGTCATGCTGGCCTCTGCCACCGCAGGCTCACCCCGCATCTGTACCCCTCCCTTCCCCTGGCCTGAGAGAGCCAGAGCCCCTGAATCAGCTGCTCCTTTAAGCCCATTCTGTCAGCGAAGAACAGACACCCTTAGGTGACCTACATGCAGAGGCGGGTCCAAATCCACAGCTGAACCCCAGAAGCTGTGCGAATAAAGAAGAGAAAGGCAAATCTCTACCAGCAGCCTCAGGAGCAGCGGATTAAATCTCCACAATCAACTTGATGTACCCTGCATCTGTGGAATACCTGAATAGACAACGAATCATCCCAAATTGAGGAGGTGGACTTTGGGAGCGACAATATATATATATATTTTTCACTTTTTCTCTTTTTGTGAGTGTGTATGTATATGCTTCTGTGTGTGATTTAGTCTGTATAGCTTTGCTTTTACCATTTGTCCTACGGTTCTCTCTGTCCGTTTTTTTTATTTTATTCAGAAAAATTTTTTCTTAATAATTAGTTTTTATTTTAATAACATTATTTTATTTTACTTTATTTTATTTTATTTTATCTTCTTTCTTTCCTCCCTTTTATTCTGAGCTGTGTGGAGGACAGGCTCTTGGTGATCCAGCCAGGCCTCAGGTCTGTGCCACTGAAGTGGGAGAGCCACGTTCAGGACACTGGTCCACAAGAGACCTCCCAGCTCCACATAATATCAAAGAGCGAAAATCTCCCAGAGATCTCCATCTCAACGCCAAGACCCAGCTCCACTCAATGACCGGCAAGGTACAGTGCTGGACACCCAGTGCCAAACAACTAGCAAGACAGGAAAACAACCCCATCCATTAGCACAGAGGCTTCCTAAAATCATAATAAGCCCACAGACACCCCAAAACACACCACCAGACGTGGACCTGCCCACCAGAAAGACAAGATCCAGCCTCATCCACCAAAACAGGTACTAGTCCCCTCCACCAGGAAGCCTACACAACCCACTGAAGCAACCTTAGCCACTGGGGACAGACACGAAAAACAACGGGAACTACCAACCTGCAGCCTGTGAAAAGGAGACCCCAAACACAGTAAGTTAATCAAAATGAGAAGACAGAGAAGCACACAGCAGATGAAGGAGCAAGGCAAAACCCCACCAGACCTAACAAATGAAGAGGAAATAGGCAGTATACCTGAAAAAGAATTCAGAATAATGATAGTAAAGATGATCCAAACCCTTGCAAATAGAATGGAGAAAATACAAGAAACGTTTAACAGGGACTTAAAAGACCTACAGAGCAAACAAACAGTGATGAACAACACAATAAATGAAATTAAAAATTCTCTAGAAG
>NC_041234.1:93349207-93351209 GCF_002837175.3 Physeter macrocephalus | reverse complement strand
AACTGAGGCAGAAGAACAGATAAGTGAGCTGGAAGATAAAATAGTGGAAATAACTACTGTAGAGCAGAATAAAGAAAAAAGAATGAAAAGAACTGAGGACAGTCTCAGAGACCTCTGGGACAATATTAAATGCACCAACATTCGAATTACAGAGGTCCCAGAAGAGGAAGAGAAAAAGAAAGGGACTGAGAAAATATTTGAAGAGGTTATAGTTGAAAACTTCCCTAATATGGGAAAGGAAATAGTTAATCAAGTCCAGGAAGCAGAGAGAGTCCCATACAGGATAAATCCAAGGAGAAACACGCCAAGACACATATTAATCAAACTATCAAAAATTAAATACAAAGAAAACATATTAAAAGCAGCAAGGGAAAAACAAGTAACACACAAGGGAATCCCCATAAGGTTAACAACTGATCTTTCAGCAGAAATTCTGCAAGCCAGAGGGAGTGGCAGGACATATTTAAAGTGATGAAGGAGAAAAACCTACAACCAAGATTACTCTACCCAGCAAGGATCTCATTCAGATTTGACGGAGAAATTAAAACCTTTACAGACAAGCAAAAGCTGGAAGAGTTCAGCACCACCAAACCAGCTTTACAACAAATGCTAAAGGAACTTCTCTAGGCAGGAAACACAAGGAAAAGACCTACAATAACAAACCCCAAACAATTAAGAAAATGGGAATAGGAACATACATATCGATAATTACCTTAAATGTAAACGGATTAAATGCTCCAACCAAAAGACATAGATTGACTGAATGGATAAAAAACAAGACCCATATATATGCTGTCTACCACAGACCCACTTCAGACCTAGGGACACATACAGACTGAAAGTGAGAGGATGGAAAAAGATATTCCATACAAATGGAAATCAAAAGAAAGCTGGAGTAGCAATTCTCATATCAGACAAAATAGACTTTAAAATAAAGACTATTACAAGAGACAAAGAAGGACACTACATAATGATCAAGGGATCAACCCAAGAAGAAGATATAACAATTGTAAATATTACGCACCCAACGTAGGAGCACCTCAATACATAAGGCAAATGCTAACAGTCATAAAAGGGGAAATTGACAGTACCACAATCAGAGTAGGGGACTTTAACACCCCACTTTCACCAATGGACAGATCATCCAAAATGAAAATAAATAAGGAATCAAGCTTTAAATGATACATTACACAAGATGAACTTAATTGATATTTATAGGATATTCTATCCAAAAACAACAGAATACACATTCTTCTCAAGTGCTCATGGAACATTCTCCAGGATAGATCATATCTTGGGTCACAAATCAAGCCTTGGTAAATTTAAGAAAACTGAAATCTTATCAAGTATCTTTTCCGACCACAACGCAATGAGACTAGATATCAATTACAGGAAGAAATCTGTAAGAAGTACAAACACATGGAAGCTAAATAACACACTACTTAATAAGCAAGAGATCACTGAAGAAATCAAAGAGGAAATTAAAAAATACCTAGAAACAAATGACAATGAAAACACGACGACCCAAAACTTATGGGATGCAGCAAAAGCAGTTCTAAGAGGGAAGTTTATAGAAATACAATCCTACCTTAAGAAACAAGAAACATCTCAAATAAGCAACCTAACCTTATACCTAAAGCAGTTAGAGAAAGAAGAACAAAATAAACCCCCAAAGTTAGCAGAAGGAAAGAAATCATAAAGATCAGATCAGAAATAAATGAAAAAGAAATGAAGGAAACGATAGCAAAGTTCAATAAAACTAAAAGCTGGTGCTTTGAGAAATAAACAAAATTGATAAACCATTAGCCAGGCTCATCAAGAAAAAAAGGGAGAAGACTCAAAGCAGTAGAATTAGAAATGAAAAAAGAGAAGTAACAACTGACACTGCAGAAATACAAAGCATCATGAGAGATTACTACAAGCAACTATATGCCAATAAAATGGACAACCTGGAAGAAATGGACAAATTCTTAGAAATGCACAACCTTCCAAGACTGAACCA
>NC_041234.1:93348402-93349134 GCF_002837175.3 Physeter macrocephalus | reverse complement strand
CAAACATTTAGAGAAGAGCTAACACCTATCCTTCTCAAACTCTTCCAAAATATAGCAGAGGGAGGAACACTCCCAGACTCATTCTACAAGGCCACCATCACTCTGATACCAAAACCAGACAAAGATGTCACAAAGAAAGAGAACTACAGCCAATATCACTGATGAACATAGATGCAAACATCCTCAACAGAATACTAGCAAGCAGAATCCAACAGCACATTAAAAGGATCATACACCATGACCAAGTGGGGTTTATTCCAGGAATGCAAGGATTCTTCAATATATGGAAATCAATCAACGTGATACACCATATTAACAAATTGAAGGAGAAAAACCATATGATCATCTCAATCGATGCAGAGAAAGCTTTCGACAAAATTCAACACCCATTTATGATAAAAACCCTCCAGAAAGTAGTCATAGAGGGAACTTTCCTCAACATAATAAAGGCCATATATGACAAACCCACAGCCAACATTGTCCTCAACGGTGAAAAACTGAAAACATTTCCACTAAGATCAGGAAGAAGACAAGGTTGCCCACTCTCACCACTGTTATTCAACATAGTTTTGGAAGTTTTAGCCACAGCAATCAGAGAAGGAAAAGAAATAAAAGGAATCCGTTTTGGAAAAGAAGAAGTAAAGCTGTCACTGTTTGCAGGTGACATGATACTATACATAGAGAATCCTAAAGATGCTACCAGAAAACTACTAGAGCTAATCAATGAATTTG
>NC_041234.1:93338999-93347190 GCF_002837175.3 Physeter macrocephalus | reverse complement strand
TATACAAAGGAATTTTACACAGCCATAAAAAGAAACAAAATTGAGTTATTTGTAGTGAGGTGGATGGACCTAGAGTCTGTCATACAGAGTGAAGTAAGTCAGAAAGAGAAAAACAAATACCATATGCTAACACATATATATGGAATCTTAAAAAAAATGGTCATGAAGAACCTAGGGGCAAGATGGGAATAATGATGCATACCTACTAGAGAATGGACTTGAGGATACAGGGAGGGGGAAGGGTAAGCTGGGACAAAGTGAGAGAGTGACATGGACACATACACACTACCAAATGTAAAATAGATAGCTAGTGGGAAGCAGCTGCATAGTACAGGGAGATCAGCTCGGTGCTTTGTGACCACCTAGAGCGGTGGGATAGGGAGGGTGGGAGGGAGGAAGATACAAGAGGGAAGAGATATGGGGACATATGTATATATATAACCAATTCACTTTGTTATAAAGCAGAAATTAACACACCAATGTAAAGCAATTATACTCCAGTAAAGATGTTTAAAAAAATAACAATAAAAAATAAATAAATTTCTGTTGTTTGGCCGTGAAGAACAAAAAATACTTTATTGCTAAAAATGCTAACCACCATCTTGAGCCTTCAGCAAATTGTACTATTTCTGCAATAGAAACAGAGATCACTGATCACAGATCACTATAACATATAATAATGATGAAAAAGTTTGAAATATCACCAGAATTACCAAAATGTGACACAGAGACAAGAAGTGAGCAAATGCTGTTGGAAAAATGGCACCAGTGGACTTGCTTGATACAGGGTGGCCACAAATCTTCAATTTGTTAAAAAAAAAAGAAAAAACATAATATCTGCAAAGTGCAATAAAGTGAAGCACAATAAATGAGGTGTGCCTGTATATACAGTGGAATATTATTCAGCCACAAAAAAGAATGAAATCTTACACTTGCTACAACATGGATGGACCTTGAGGGCATTATACTAAGTGAAATAAATCAGAAAGACAGATAATGTGTGATCTCACTTTTACATGGAGGAATCTAAAAACAACAAACAACAACTCCCCCTCAATTAAAGAAAACAAGCTCATAGAACATATTGTAGGTTGCCAGAGGTGGGAGGTAGGAGAAATGGGTGAAGGGGGTCAAAGGTACAAACTTAAGTCATGGGGATGTGTAATGTACAGTATGGTGGCTACAGTTAATAGTACTATTGAAAGTACTAATAGTACTAATTTGAAAGTTGCTAAGAGAGTAGATCTTACAAGTTCTCAAGAAAAAAAAATTTTGGTGTGGTGACAGATGTTAACTGGACTTACTGTGGTGATCATTTCGCAATGTATGCAAATATCAAATCATTATGTTGTACACGTGAAACTAATGTATATAAATTATACCTCAATTTTTAAAAAAGAGAGCAAAGGAGGTTCTTTGGGGTTCATGCTGTAGTTTGGAAATAGATGAGAACATTCTTTTTCCTTATTTGTTTCTTGTGGTTCCTTTTCCCTTCAGAACTCCACTAAGAGACCACTACGTAAACCCAGGAGAAGCAAGTCACCAGAACTTCAGTGTTTCTTTTCCTCTGAGTTTGCTTTTCCTGCTTGAGAAAGCAGAGGCCTGCGCCTCCCAAGCCCTGGCCAGACCTGACTGTGAGCCCAGCCAGTGGCCTTAGGCTGCCAGCACTGCTTTCCAGACCCCACCACCAGCTCTGCAGCACGTGTCCATCACTGCCCTTACACACGCTCTCTGCAGCAAAGCTAATAATAAGCTCATCCTGATTTTTCCTCCTACCAATACTTCCTTGATGCAACCTAACATTTTCTGTGATCTCAAGTAGTCACCTCTTGATTCCATGACCTAGAAATAAGTCATCCCTGCTTGAGGAAATGAAAAAGTACTTCAAATTAACACAGGTCCAAATCTACCCTGAATTGACAGCCACCCCACCAGCACCAAAAAGTTCCACAAAACCCACTTGTTCCTAATTGTACCACCAAAAGGGAAAAACGTCCTTAGATGAGAAGTTCCTCAAGAGAATATTCATTTATGCATTTGGTAGTTTTTAACATTGATTTTGTGTGATATCTCCAAGGCATATTTTGACAACATATTAGAATTCCCATTTTCACCCTTTTTGGGTCAGTAGAATTTTATCCATAATTGTTCTTTTTTGTTTTTGTTTTTTTAGACGACTTTAGGGCTACCACTCCCTACTTTGCTTTACCAAATGCTGAAAAACAACAGCAGGAGGACTTGAACTTTAAGCTCTCAACCCCATCCGTCTCATTGCAACTAAACAGATGCTAGTTACTCCTATCGTGTGTTCTCTGGACCAATTACTCCCTTACACCAGTGCTGAAATATTTACAGAATCATTCATTTTACCTCAGAGTTTATGCTTGGTTTTGAATATTTTAAATAATTTAGCACTGTTGAACCCTCTTATAACCCAGCTCCTCAGTGCATTAATGTAAATACTTCCAGGTCAGATTGAGTCCCAACATGACTGCATGGAAGATAGAAGTATTGCTTTAAGGAGGGCTAACATCCTCCCTAAAGGATACATGTGTTAGGAGGACTTGAATTTTATTGGAAAAAACATATCTATATATATTCAGATGGATAGATACCACAGGTGTAGGAAAAGTGGCTCTGTTCTATTTTTTCTTATTTGGGAATGATGGGCAGTTTCCATAAACTGTAATTTACTGATCCCATTTACTACCCCTTAAAGCCCCCAAAGTTCAAAAACTTATTTTCCAATCATGGAAAAGGCAATAAAAACAAACCAACCTGAGAATGTCCATGACAAAGATGTCCAAGTCCCAAAGCAGGTTTTAGGGTGGCTGCCCTGCCAGGTTTTTTTTCAGGTTTACTCACCTGCACCCTGGCTTCAGTATCATCCATGTGTCTTGCAAGCTCCTTTCTGAGAGAAGAAAATCACAAATGTTCAGTATTCTGAGATGTGGATGAAATTAAATATATGGATGTTATTTCACTCTTGTTTTAAATTTTCTATCCCCTTCATGCCCCCCACCACAGTACACTTTTCTGTAATACCCAGCTCCAGGCTCGCCTTAGCAGGTGGTTTTCCCTCCCACGCAAAATTTAATGGGGCACCAAAAAAATCAGTAATCAAGATAAATAATGTTTTAGTGCAGTATTTAACAAATACCCAAATTAGTGCAAAAATAGCCCATGATGAAAATATTACCAAAATTTAAACATAGGTAGAATCTGACCCTGCACTTGCTCCACCGTGCCTCATGCACGGTTCCAACAAAACGTTATTTACAAAACGGGCCTCCGGCCAAAGTTTCCCTACTTGATGGATTTAAATACCGCATGAAAATATTTACCTTGATGCCCAGTAGGTACTGCCCCCACCCCAGAGTCCTGGGGGAGGGGGCCCTGGTGGCCTTGGGCCCTCTAGGTGGCTTTTGGCTCAGACTCCGGAAGAGAGCCAGAGACACCCAGAGACAACCGAGCCCCCTGGAGATCTAGGCACCTCCAGGGCTAGCCGCGTACATGGGGAACACGGCGGGGTACCCAGTGCGGTGTAAAAGGCTCTCCATCCGTAGCTGCAAAGGGGTGAATGTGATGCGGTAGAAGCGCCGCTACCTGTCCCCAGGCTTCCGCCCCTCAGGGACCTGGGGAGGTCAGCTCCTGCTGCCGCTGCTTTGTGGGCTCCTGGCCGCCGCCTCCTCGTCCTCCCCCGCCCCAGTTCGGACCATACTGCCTCCTCTTCACCTCCCGCTACCATCCATCGCTGAGATCATGCAGGGCTTCATATCTGAAAAGGGGGAAAGGCAAAGAGAGAGCCTATAAGGAGGCGAAGGGCCGTCACTGAGCCGCAGCGGCGTCCCGTCCACTCGCCTCTCCCAGGGAAAGGGCGTTTCCTGGGCTTCGCCAAAGCACCTGTCCCGGTCCGGGCACTGGCCTTGTGGTTCTTCCCGGTCTCCACCGACTCCAGGCTGTGATAGCCGGTATCATCGAGGCTACCCCAGTGCCCCCCGCCACGAGCCGAGGCTCCACGTCTTGAGTGCTGTGGATGAAGCTGTGCTGGGATCTGCGGGGATGCCCTCGTCGGGGATAGAGCTAGGGCCAGTGGCCTGGTCAGGTCCTCTTTTTGGTGCCTGGTCCCGTTTATAGCGTGTCTGTCGCAGGTGCAGTGCGTACCCGCTCCTGGTTAGTTGCCCGCCCCAACCTGGCCTGCGGTGGGTGGGACCCGCTGAGGCGTGCACGAGGCCAGGGAGTGGCCGTAAAGGGGTGCCAACTTGAGGCGGGGGAGGGGCAGGGGAATGAGATCTCACTCGCCCCCGGGGCCTGGGAAAAATGTTGGGAGAACATCTCTCAGCCTGGCCCCTCGATGGGAGCAGGCTCGTTGCCCTTAGTTACCCCAGAGCAAGAGACACAGAGGTGGGGCTGGAGAAAGTGCGCGGGGCCCCAGCAGCCCCAGCCCGGTCACCACCCCTTGTCGTGTGGCCAACCCCCCGAAAGTCGGTAACTAATGGATGGGACTCTGGCTCTGTTCCATTCGCCCGCAAAGTCCACGAATCATATGAAATGATTAGGGAGCTGCTTACTCTGGCTCCCTGGGGCGCATTATAGTGGGAGCTTGGGGCTGTGTTTGCAGAGCACTCTGTGTGCTCAGATGCCTGCTACAAGAAACCCAACCTGTCCCTTGCCGAATGCAACAAGTACTCCAGATTTGTACTAACCCACGTCAGAGTGCAAGTGTAGAACCCTGCCAGTGATCAGTGCTCCCAAGAACGCTTACAGTGCAAGGGGCTCTTCCTTCGACTTTGGACGTAACTGTGGAGCTATGCATCGTCCGCTGGACTCTGCTCCACACCTCTGGCTGCAGGTGCCCTACATAGGTTCATGTTTGCCCTTTACTTGGGCCTGTGTTGTAGACCAGGGAGAGTTTCCATCTTCCCCATGCTGCCCTTTTCTCCTGCACCCCATCTCCCACCCCACCCCTCCCACTCTGTCTCTCCTCTAACTTCCGGAATTCTTTTTTTTTTTTGGTAGCTCTCTCTTTTTTAAATTATTATTTATTATTTTATTTTTTTAAACATCTTTATTGGAGTATAATTGCTTTACAATGGAGCTTCCCACTAGCTATCTAATTTACATTTGGTAGTGCATATATGTCCCTGCCACTCTCTCACTTCGTCACAGCTTACCCTTCCCCCTCCCCATGTCCTCAAGTCCATGCTCTAGTAGGTCTGTGTTTTATTCCTGTCCTACCACTAATCTCTTCATGACATTTTTTTTTCTTAGATTCCATATATATGTGTTAGCATACGGTATTTGTTTTTCTCCTTCTGACTTACTTCACTCTGTATGACAGACTCCAGGTCTATCCACCTCATTACAAATAACTCAGTTTCATTTCTTTTTATGGCTGAGTAATATTCCATTGTATATATGTGCCACATCTTCTTTATCCATTCATCTGTTGATGGACACTTAGGTTGCTTCCATGTCCTTGCTATTGTAAATAGAGCTGCAATGAATATTGTGGTACAAGACTCTTTCTGAATTATGGTTTTCTCAGGGTATATGCCCAGTAGTGGGATTGCTGGGTCGTATGGTAGTTCTATTTTTAGTTTTTTAAGGAACCTCCATACTGTTCTCCATAGTGGAATTCTTGTTCCCCACCAAGAAGGGCCAAATGAAAGCCAGGCCAGATTGAGGGTTTTATGGTTCTTCAAAAGGTGTTTACAGGTCCCCGGGGGCCTGTTAATATCCTGAATATTAAGAATAGCTTCTAACCATGGGTCCTGTGCTTGACATTGTACATGATTTATCCTATTTCTACCTGCACAATCATCATTATCATCATCCCCTTTTCAAAAGAAATTAAACCAGGGTGGAATGGCTCAACCTCACTCATAGACAAGCCCTGCCCTGTCCTGATGATGAAGTGGTTCCACTCACTGCACTTTCAGATGTGGCCCCTCTTCCACCAGTGAGTTGGAATAGAGAAGGAGGAGCTGGTAGACAGAGCCTGGGCTGCTGTGTCAGCCAACCTGCCTTTGAGGGGACAAGGGGATTTGATTAAGCAGCCTCTTAGGTACCTTTACCCTGGAGGACATTAATCATTTTTTGTCATTAATTAATTCCATTTATAAATTCTTTAAATGTCTCATTCTTAATGACACTTTAGTGCAGTGTGGAGGAGAGGAGGTGATGTGAGATTTGTGCATGCATCACTAATGTGCTCTTTGGAAGCTTGTCTTTGGGAGTAGTAGTTACTTACATCATGGGCAGTAACACTTTGGGATTGAATATTTCTAATAAAACTTTACAGATGACCACACCACACTGCTTTATATTCACCACTTCAGTCACTTTCTATTTATTTATTTATTCATGAGGGTCTGTAAGAGGCGAGATGGTTATCCTCTGGCGGTTCTCAATGAGGACAGGATGTTTTCCTGTGAAAATAATGTCCCTCCTGCCGCTTTTTGTACCTGTGAGCATCAGTCAGTAAGCCTATGTCGGCTGCTGTATACAGGGCCCTGTGCCAGGCGATGTGGGGAATGTCACAATGCCTGACCCAGCCATTGTGCTGTGGGTTCTCAGTCTCGAGAGGTAGATCGGCCCACACCAGAGAAAGAAGCCACAAATTATGGAGGCAGATTGCCCAGCCCCACCATTTACTCACTCTGTGACCCTGGGCAAGTTGGCTGACCTCCCTCTGTGCCTCAATTGCCACAGGATATCATGATGGTACCTGCCTTACGGTGTTGTGAGGTTTAAATAATGTAATAAAGATAAGGCCCATGGTGAGCACTCAGCCAACATCAGCTGGTGCTCAAGTAAAGGGATCAAGAGTGAGTCAGTCTGTATCCACGTCCCCACTGACCTGAAGATGTCAGGTGAGGAGTTATTGGGAAGAACACAAGAATGTATACATGTAAAACATGTAGAACAGTGCCTGGAACAGTAGGTAAATACTTGAGCCATGAGAGCTATTGCTATTATATGTATTGCTATTTTCATGTTATTGATGAAAACTACCTCTGATTCAGAGATTCTTACCCAAGTCACTAGCTAGGAGTGAGAATTGAGCCTGGATAGAGAGGATGGTTAGGAATTCAATATAGTACAGAGCCCAAGCAGAAAAGACTTGAGCCAAGACCCTAGGCTGGGAGCAGGCAGGTATGTCCAGGAATCTATAGACTGTGCACGCTGGGAGATTGGAGTATCATAGGACATGAGGTTGAAAGGGAAGAAATCAAGATGTGGCCGTGCTGTGCAAAACTGGCGGGTATTTATTCTATACGGAAGGGGGAACCAGGAGATACTTCCAGCAAAGAAGTTACATAAGCCCATGCATATTTTGGGAAAGTAACACAGGCTGCAGAGGGTAGGAAAGGAGAGAGGCGGAAGCTAAAGTTAGGAATCAAGTAGGAGTTTGTTGTAAAAGTAAGCCCAAATGAGGGCCTGGCAAGGGGAACTGGAAGAAGGGGAGAGTCAGAGCACTCATGGATTTGAAGATGATTAGAGGGAAGAGTGTTGAACGGCTCTGCAGTTTTGAGCAGGATGACTGAAGGATGGTGATGCCATTATGCAATTTAGGGAACACTGACTTGTGGTGGTAAACAAATAGTGGGGGTTACACACGTTGAATCTGAGATTCACGTGCGACTCAATGAACGCTTAGAAACATGATCCTGGCATTCAGGAGAGAGAGCAGAGATAAAGACATAGATTTGTAAATCTGGAGTGTGAAGGGATGATGGTTGAATCCATGAGAGTAGAGGAGATCATAAAGGGATAAAGGGTAAAGTGAGAATTCAAGAGTGCTAAGAACTGGGCTGTGGGCAACAACTACACCTTGAGGAGCGGGGAGAAGAAAAGTCAGCAAACAAGACAGAGAAGGAGCAGTTGGAGAGAGAGGACTAAATCCCAAAGACTGCAGATTACGGAAACCAAGGGAGGAGAGAAATTCAAGAAAGAGAAAGCAGCCAGCTGTGTAGAGAAGTACGAAGAAATAAAGAAGACTGAGACCTGGATATGCTGTTTCGGAAGTCCCTACTGAAGTAAGAAAGTGTTTTGTAAGGCAGGAGTCATATTCAAGGGATTGTAGAGAAAATGGGAGGAAGAAAAATAAAATAAGTTGGCAATAGGGCTTCCCTGGTGGCGCAGTGGTTGAGAGTCCGCCTGCCGATGCAGGGGACACGGGTTCGTG
>NC_041234.1:93314543-93338957 GCF_002837175.3 Physeter macrocephalus | reverse complement strand
CGGCTGGGCCCGTGAGCCGTGGCCGCTGAGCCTGCGCGTCCGGAGCCTGTGCTCCGCAACGGGAGAGGCCACGACAGTGAGAGGCCCGCGCACCGCAAAAAAAAAAAAAAAAAAAAAAAAAGTTGGCAATAAACGTACAGTACCATTTAAAGGAGTTTGACATCAATGACATCAAAAAGAAAGCAAGGGTAATAGATGGTTAGTTAACTGTCACGTACAAATCTTTTTTTTTTTTCTTTTGAAAAATCAAAGGTTCTTTTGTCAGGCACAGTAATCAAAACACCATGGTACTGGCACAAAAACAGACACATAGATCAATGGAACAGAATGGAGAGCCCAGAAATAAACCCACACACCTATGGCCAATTAATATATGACAAAGGAGGCAAGAATATACAATGGAGAAAAGACAGTCTCTTCAACAAGTGATGTTGGGAAAGCTGGACAGCCACATGTAAATCAATGAAATTAGAAAACTCCCTCACACCGTATACAAAAATAAACTCAAAATGGTTTAAAAACCTAAATGTAAAACATGACACCATAAAACTCCTAGAAAAAAACATAGGTGAAACATTCTTTGACATAAATTGTAGTAATATATTCTTAGATCAGTCTCCCAAGGCAAAAGAAATATAAGCAAAAATAAACAAATGGGACCTAATCAAACTTAAAAGCTTATGCACAGCAACGGAAACCATCAACAAAACAAAAAGACAACCTACTGAATGGGAGAAAATATTTTCAAACAATGCAACCAACAAGGGGTTAATATCCAAAATATACAAACAGCCAAGACATGGAAACAACCCAAGTGCCCATTAACAGATGATTGGCTTAAAAGGATGTGATTGATATATATGTATAGATAGATAGATATTGATATATATATGTGTATGTGTGTATATATATATGAATATTACTCAGCCATAAAATAGAATGAAATATTGTCATTTGCAGCAACATGGATGGACCTAGAGAATATTATGCTTAGTGAAATAAGTCAGACAGAAAAAGACAAATACTGCATGATATCACTTGTGTGGAATCTAAAATATAATACAAATGAATCTATATACAAAACAAAAACAGACTCAACAGACATAGAAAACAAACGTACGGTTACCAAAGCGGAGAGGGGGAAGGACAAATTAGGAATATGGGATTAACAGATACACACTACTATACATAAAATAGATAAGCAACAAGGGTTTACTGTATAGCACAGGGAATTATGTCCAATACCTGGTAATATAATAACCTATAATAGAATATAATCTTCAAACAAAAAAACTGAATCACTATGCTGTATACCTAAAACTAACACAATATTGTAAATGAACCATACTTCAGTTTTAAAAATTCTCGGGCTTCCCTGGTGGTCCAGTGGTTAAGACTCGGCACTTCCAATGCAGGGGGCATGGGTTCAATCCCTGGTCGGGGAACTAAGATCCCACATGCCGCACAGCACGGCCAAAAAACAAAGAAACCATTCTTTTGTCATGTCTGTAATCCTGTATCTGACTTTCAAATTTGGGTATAAAATAAGACTCACCTAAACACAGTTGTAGGGTTTGATCAGAGAAGCGGAGTGAAAGGCAATGAGGGAATTTATTATAGGGATTAGATCTCATGTAGTTGTGGGAGCTGAGGAAGAAGTCTATGAAAGGCTATTGCCTCTGCATTTGACGGTGGCCTGAAGTCAATGCACATATTCAAGGCCAATAGTTGGGCAGACAAGTGCATATGAAATGGGGGAGAGCAAAGACCAACTGGAACCTGCAAGGATTCCCTTGAACCCATGAGGACAAACTAAAACCCATGAAGACACAACACTCCGTGGACCCTATATCTGCCTCTTACTGTCTCCAATCTAGAGAAGGAACTGCCATCCTTTGCCACGGAGCTGCACACGCACCCGGCCCAGGATCTGGAGACGTTGGAGGAGATCTTGTGGGTGGAGTCGCTGCGGGCCCCACTGCTGTCCCACGCTAACAAGATATGCCAGAGGGTCAGTGCCAACGTGCACAAGTGGCAATAGCACCTGGTCTTATACCAAATTTCAGAACATAATGGCTGTGGCTTCACTTCCACCTCCCAAATCTTGCCCCAATTTTTCTTCCAGCCAACCCTAATTCAGGACAGGGAAGGCAATCCCGGGAAACATAGTTCTAGCCTAGCTAAATTGTCAAAGCCACTACAACAAGCGTGAGACACTATAATAGAGTGTAACTGGTCATTACTGGAAAGAAGGATGGCACACCATGGCAAAAGACACACGGGAGGTCATTCCGGGCCTCAGTTATAGGCAAGGATTTCCCAGCGTTTGGTGCTCAGATTCCACAAGAGCTGTGTCCAGGAAGGACTCATTTAACCACCACATTTACTACACCGATCCTGTTGACTGTCTCTGTTCACAGTGTTCAGTGGAGCAGGAGAGGAAGGAACCATAAGTAAGCATGGAGTTACTGGCAGCATTTTGGAAATCTTCTGGTCGCCATGAATTTTGGTCACTGACTGCTGACTTCTGAGATAGGCCAGCAAACTCTGAACATTCCACCCAGCTTCTCAAAGAGGGTGAGTGGTCCTGGGTATATATCTGAAAAAAAACTGAAAACACTATTCGAAAAGATACATGCACCACAGTGTTCATTGCAGCATTATTTACAAAAGCCAAGATATGGAAGCAACCCAAGTGTCCATCAACGGAGGAATGGATAAAGAAGATGTAGTATCTATATATACAATGGAATACTACTCAGCCATAAAAAGGAAAATTTGGCATTTGCAGCAACATGGATGGACTTAGAGAGTATTATGCTTAGTGAAATAAGTCAGAGAAAGACAAATACTATATGATATCACTTATATGTGGAATCTAAAAAATAAAACAAACTAGTGAATATGCCAAAAAAGAAACTGACTCACAGATATGTAACCGAGAAAGACCCTATGAGGCCTTCCCAGAATAGACCCCTACCCATGTCCTCCGCCTGCCTTTTGTCTGTAGAAAAACTTTAGTCAGAGAATAAATTAAGGGACTTCCCTGGTGGTGCAGTGGTTAAGAAGCCACCTGCCAATGCAGGGGACAGGGGTTCAAGCTCTGATCCAGGAAGATCCCACATGCCGCGGAGCAACTAAGCCCATGTGCCACAACTACTGAGCCTGTGCTCTAGAGCCCACGAGCCACAACTACTGAGCCTGCGTGCCACAACTACTGAAGCCCACGCACCTAGAGCCCGTGCTCTGCAACAAGAGAAGCCACAGCAATGAGAAGCCCGCGTACTGCAACGAAGAGTAGCCCCTGCTCGCCGCAACTAGAGAAAGCCCACAGGCAGCAACGAAGACCCAACAACGAAGACCCAATGAAGCCAAAAATAAATAAATAAATATTTTTTTTAAAAAAGAATAAATTAAATCAGAGAAGTGAGAAAATGCAGAAAGAAAGGAAAACAGTCAAGCAAGACAAAATAGTAATATTTTAGCCATTAAACAAAGTCAAGGACTTTTAGTTCCTCCCCAAGGACTATAGATAATATTCTGAGCCATCTCCTTTGAGCTGTTTTGCAGATACTGAAACTCCCACCAGGTGGAAGAAGTTAACTGTATGCTGCCCACAAGCACGGAGACCCCAGACCGGCTGGAACCAGAAGGTTGATGATGCCGAGTCCCGATGACCTCACCACCAACCAGTCAGAAGAATCTGATCACGCCCTGCTCCTTAAACACTATAAGACTCCTCACTACCCCCTCCAGGGTAGGTCACACAGTCTTGAGGGCATTAGCCTGTTGTGGCCCCCTTTGCCTGGCAGAGCGATAAAGCTATTCTTTTCTACTTCACCCAAAACTGTCTCCACATTTCTATTCAGCACCTGTGAACAAAGGCCGAATTTTGGCAACAGATATAGAAAACAAACTAGTGGTTACCAGTGGAAGAGACGCAGTAGGGAGGGACAAGATAGACGAAGGGGATTAAGAGACTCAAACTACTATGTATAAAATAAATAAGCTACGAAGATATATTGTACAGCACAGGAAATATAGTCAATATTTTATAATAACTATAAATGTACTATAACCTTTAAAAATTGTGACTCACTATGTTGTACACTTGAAACTTATTGTACATCAACTATACCTGAATTAAAAATATACAAATAAATCAATCAATAAAACAGAGTGAGTGTTTCCTTATTTTTTGACAGCCCTTGGAGAAATAAGGGTAACACAGGCTTGGGTTAACTGTATAGGCTTTGGTAGGAATAGTGATTAGTTTCCAAAGCTTCAGATGGGAATATGAACCTGAAATCTGTCCCAGTGTGACTCATGGTATCTTCCCAGATTAAAAGCAAAGTTTCAGAGGCAACAACTTCTGCTTCTGTGCTCTCTCCCACACCTATTAAGAATAAGAAATAGTGGGCCCATGGATACAAGAGAAAATCAGAAGAGAATAGCTTGAAGGCACTGGGAAGCTTCATAGGTGATAGCATAGATATTCTGCTGCTTTTTTGGGATAAGCTGTGCTTTGAGCATTTTCCAAAGGAGAAAGAATCAGGGGTGGTTTTATTTGTCACAAAACAGTTGATTTTTACATAAGAACCTCCAGTGAAAAGCTATGATTTCCTGGTTTGACTGGCAGTAAAGCTATATAACCAGAACATGGTTAAGTAGCTCTACAGCCCACACTTTATTATTTATCCTCTGGATAAATGAAGTTAGAAATAGGAAATATCCATTTAACTACTAAAGTTTTACACCTAAAAACTTCTTCATGAAATTCTGATTACTCTCTTTTAAAGAGTAATAGAAACTATGGGAGTCATTTTGAAGAAACAGCCTTCTTCAGGGGTCATGGTGGTAATAATAATAATAATGGCTAATATTGATTGAGGATTTGCTATGTGCTAGGCACTAACCAATTATTTTACGTGTATTATCTCATTTAATCCTCCCAATAGCTGTAGGCAATCAGTAGTCTGATTGCTTCCACTTAAAGATGAGGAAACTGGAGCCTAGAAAGGCTGTGATTTGTGTAAAGACACACAGTAAATTCCAGAGCTGGAGTTCAAACCCAGCCTACACTGATGCACTACATTCCTACAAAAATTCAAACTGAACAATAGGCAGACATCACGTCAGCAAAAGATGTACAAACAGGAATGTTTAGTGCAGCATCTTTTATAAGAGTTTAACATTAGAAAAAGCTTATATGTTTATCATAAGGGACTGATTAAATTAATAAAGGTCCCTCCATCCAACAGAATAGTTATGCATCTGTTAGGAATTATATTGCAAAGAAGTATGGATAGAATGATCCAATTTTAGTAAATACAGCATTTTTTACCAGTATTTGCATACATGAAGAAGTCTGGAAAATTATACAGCAAAAATACAATGAGCATTTCGAAGTGGTAGGACTCTAGGTAAATTCAAACATTAACTTCTCCCAACTTTTCCTACAATAATTACTTAATAAAGAATAAAATCCTTAAACATCACACTACTGTCCTTTCCCTGAGAGATACTGCTTCCCACTTGAGCTCCAGCCTGGAAATCAGCCCTGACTGCACACAGGTGTTCCGTGACTTTGACCGTCACTTATCCTCTCTGGGCCTCCTGTTCCACATATATAATAATGAGAAGGTGGTTTAATTTCGAAAATTCCTTCCAGGTCTAACGTTCTTTGACTTGGTCAATTTCATTCCTAGAGAAGTTCTTTATTCTAAAAAAATACAAAAAGGGCGTGTGGGGGTTTAAATGTCAATAAACGGTCTCCTCACACCTTATCTGTTTTCCTCGGCATATGAAGTTGTTGTTCCCATTATTCCCTTCCCATCAGTCTTTTGTGAAGGGAATGTTAACGCATTTCCCCAGAAATGTGTCAAATGACTCTAGAAAAATAAGTCTTTTCCCAGAAAGACAATTTTTAAAATTAATTTTTATTGCAGTATAGTTGATTTACAATGTTGTGTTAGTTTCAGGTGTACAGCAAAGTGATTCAGTGATACATATATCCACTCTTTTTTAGATTCTTTTCCCATGTAGGTCATTACAGAGTACTGAGTAGAGTTCCCTGTGCTATACGGTGGGTCCTTATTAGTGATCTATTTTATATATAGTAGTGTATATACGTCAATCTCAATCTCCCCACAAAGACAAATTTTAACCTATACCTTAAGAAACAGACAAACAAAAAACACTATATGCCTTAATAGCACACCCCGCAACCCAAGCCACAAAAGAAACAAAAGCAAACTACCCAAACACAATCCGCACTTCTGTTCTTATTCCATAAACTCTTGGCTTCTTTCTTAAGATCACCTGTTACCGATACATGTGGTAAATGATAATAATAATAGCAATTAACCTTTATTTTGCAGCTATCCATAGGGCCATTCGAAGTAGCAAACTCACTGCGGAGCAGCGGAAGTCGGGAAGAGTCCATTTCTTAGAAGGGCGTGGCTGGCGGCCTTGGCTTACTACCTGCCTGCGAGCTACCCGGCACGGAGGCGGCCCCTGAGCGCGAGCGTCCGGTGGGCCTGCGCCGCGAGGCTCTCCGGCGCCCTCTGCTGTGGAGTCGGCTCCACGCCGCCGCTGAGCGCGGACTCTCCACAGCTGTGCCTTCCCTGCATGCTTCTCGCCATTCGTGGGGTGATGTGAGACTGCTAGGTGACGTGGGGTGAAGTGGAGCTCGCGGAGGGCTGCGGTGGGGGGGCGTGTGGAGTCTGAGAAGTAAGGTGCAGACTGGCCGGGGGTGTTGTGGAAGGGAGTCTTTGCGGCGGGGAGGGATGTGCAGCCTGTGGGGCGCCATGCCACCAAGATCCACTTTCCCCTGCGCGAGTGTGGTCCTGGCGCCACCCGTGCCCACACGTCTCCTGCGCCCCGCAGCCCTTTACTTGCTTAGGGAAATGGTAGAAAGCTGGGGGCGGTTTCCCTGTCGCCTTTTAAACCTGCCTCCTTCCCGTAAGTCGGAAAATCTGTCCTTAGAAGAAGGATAATTTTCTATTATCCTTCCCAGCCAGGGCAGTCTGTATTATGAAAACAGAAGATATTTGTCAACATGTAAAATGTTGAACATATGTCTTGCAGGTTCTCCCCTACCCCGGGGACCATTTTCCTGAGAGTGACTGGTCTGGAATCGTCCAAACTGCCTTGCTCAACACCCCACTCCTCCCCCACCCCTACTTTCCATCCCCTTAGCAAATACTTTCCTAGATGGTGTATTCACCTAAGAACTGTAATTCTGAGATCTCACCCATTTATGTCCACTTGCTAGCTGTGTGGCAGTCACTAAACTACTCTGAGGTAATGGCATCAACCTCACAGAGTGGATGAATAAACCTCCAATCAACAGGGACTTCCCTGGCGGTCCAGTGGTTAAGACTTCGCCTTCCAACGCAGTGGGTGCGGGTTCAATCCCTGGTCGGGGAGCTAAGATCCCACATGCTTTGGGGCCAAAAAACCACAACATAAAACAGAAACAATATTGTAACAAATTCAATAAAGATTTTAAAAACGGTCCACATCAAAAAAAAAATCAACATAAGTATAATATTTCGTGATACATGAAAATTATATGAAATTCAAGTTTCAGTGTCTGCAAAGTTTTATTGGAACACAGCCATGCTCATTCATTTAAAGTCTACGGCTGCTTGGTAAGTCACTAAACTACTCTGAGCTGACGGCATCAACCTCACAGAGTGGATGAATAAACCTCCTTTATTCACTCATTCCACATGTGCCAACTGAGCACCTACTCCAGTTGGGCCCTGGGCTAGGTGCTGGGAGCACCTAGGGAGCAAGGAGATGCTTTCAGGGAGCAAGACAGATGCTTTCCTTACTGTCATGAAATTTGCCTCCCTACTAGGGACTCAGACAATAGACTAATAAATACACGAATGGTGGTAAGTGTGTCCACATAAGGCACATGGTACAAGGAGAGAGAATACAATGGATTCTGATTTAGGTTGTGAGGGCAAGGAAGGCCACTCCAGGAAGGGACACGAAAGCTTAACCTGAAAGATAAATAAGCCGGATGAAAGGTGTTGGGCAAAAATCCTGAATTGGGAAAGTTTCATATGTTCTATGAAAGGCCATGTGACTGGATATCAGGAGTGAGGAGGAGAGATGCTCCAAAGGAGTTTGGAGAATGAACCAGGGGACTATTGGTGTTGTGCATTCTGTGGATTTGGACAAATGTAGTACGACGTGTATCCATCACTACAGTATCAAACAGTATTTTCACTGCCCTATAAATCCTCTGTGCTCTGCCTACTCATCCCTTCCCCGACCCCTGACCCCTGACAGCCACTGGTCTTTTTTTCTGTCTCCATAGTTTTACCTTTTCCACAATGGCATATAATTGGAATCATACAATATGTAGCCTTTTTAATTTTTTTAAAACATTTATTTATTTGGTTGCACCAGGTCTTAGTTGCAGCAGGCAGGCTCCTTAGTTGCAGCACATGAGCTCCTTAGTTGCGGCATGTGAACTCTTAGTTGCGGCATCCATGTGGGATCTAGTTCCCCGACCAAGGATCGAACCCAGCCCCCTGCATTGGGAGTGCGGAGTCTTAACCACTGCACCACCAGGGAAGTCCCAGTATGTAGCCTTTTTGAGTTGGCTTTGTTCACTTAGTAATAATGCATTTAAGGTTCTTCCATGCCTTTTCATGGACTTTTATCAGATATCTTAATATGTCCAAAGAGCTAAAGAAAACAATGTCTAAAATCTAAAGGAAAGATTCCACTCTAATAAGTAAACAACTTGCAACTTATTCCCACCCTCACAAGAAAAAATATGAACAGATTAAAAATCAATGACTAGAGATTGGTTCAAGATGGCAGAGCAGAAGGACGTGCTCTCACTCCCTCTTGCGAGAGCACTGGAATCACAACTAACTGCTGAACGGTCATTGACAGGAGGACACTGGAACTCACCAAAAAGGACATCCCACATCCAAAGACAAAGGAGAAGCCACAATGAGACGGTAGGAGGGGCGCAATCACAATAAAATCCAATCCCATAACCGCTGCGTGGGTGACTCACAAACTGGAGAACTCTTATACCCACAGAAGTCCACCCACTGGAGTGAAGGTTCTGAGCCCCACGTCAGGCTTCCCAACCTGGGGGTCCGGCAACGGGAGGAGGAATTCCTAGAGAATCAGACTTTGAAGGCTAGCGGGATTTGATTGCAGGACTTTGAGAGGACTGGGGGAAACAGAGACTCCACTCTTGGAGGGCACACACAAAGTAGTGTGCACATCGGGACCCAGGGGAAGGACCAGTGACCCCAGGGGAGACTGAACCAGACCTACCTGCTAGTGTTGGAGGGTCTCCTGCAGAGGCGGGGGGTGGCTGTGGCTCACCGTAAGGACAAGGACACTGGCAGCAGAAGTTCTGGGAAGTCCTCCTGACACAGATGTAGAGAACAAACGTATGGACGCCAAGGGGGGGAAGTGCCGAGGGGGGGGCAGGGTGGTGGTGTGATGAATTGGGAGATTGGGATTGACATGTATACACTGATGTGTATAAAATGGATAACTAATAAGCTGCTGTATAAAAAAATAAATAAAATGAAATTCAAAAATTTTTTTTAAATCAATGACTATTCTTGGCTACATCAGAGAATTGAGGTCATGGGACAAATTGCAACCACCAAACTGGAGAAACAGGTGATGCTAGAGATTACAGATTATAGTGAACACAGATCAGCACACCTGAGGCAGAAACTGCTCTAATCTGTAAAACTGGGACTTAAATGGTAGCTTCAATGAATGGCTGGTGACTGAGTGTGGACTAATTTGAGAATTAAAAACTCCTGGGGGCCTGATCTAAGCAACCACCCCCCCCCGCCCCCGACAATCATGGTGTTTACCCTTCAGATCCTCAACAGGTTTTCTTGGTAAAGATCAGAGAAAAATTGCCTGCTGTTTGGCCAGGGAGAGGGGAGAAGTAACCATTTTGAAATAAGCCAAGAGCATTTTCCATACAGTGGCCTACCCAGCAAGGGAGAAGACTTCACCAGAGCCTTCTTGGACTTGGGGTAAGGGAAATTACTAAACGTCAGACCCTCTGGCCATCCGCCTTCACATAAGGGAAGAAAAAACCTGAGAAGTACTTGTGAAGGTCACAGCCCGGGGGACAGGCACACTAAACGACCGAGACCAAATCATAGGATTACAGAACGTGTCTCCTCAACACAGACCTGATGAAACATCAGTAAGGGCTCCTTACTCTTTCAGCTGTGACAGTGGGTCACAGCTGGAAAGAACTGAAGGCTCAGACTCAATGGGGTTTGTAGGGGAAACGAAAGATGCCAGCAGACAAAACCAAAGACGCTGGAAATTGAATCCTCTGATACTACAGATACAGAAAACAGTAAACACAGCATATCTCCTGGCCAAATAAAAGTAAGATGTCATACAAAGGTCTGTCTATGTCCTAATACCTGACAATTCATGATTGGCTTTCAACAAAAAAATTACATGGCATGATAAAAGGAAAGAGTCTGAAGAGACAAAGCAAGTGTCAGAACCAGATTCAGGTATAGCAGAGATTATGAAATTATCAGACTGAGAATTAAAAATAAATATGATTAATATGCTAAGGGCTCTAGTGGAAAAGGTGGACAACATGCAAGAACAGATGGATAATGTCAACAGAGAGATAGAAACCCTTAGAAAGAATATAAAGGAAATACTAGAATAAAAAACACTGTAAAGAAATAAAGAATACATTTGATGGACCCATCAAATGATTGGAAAGGGCTGGGATTAGTATCAGAGAGTTTGAATTTCTATCAGTAGAAACTTCCCAAACTTAAATGTAAAGAGAAAAAAATGGAATAGAATATCTCCAATCATTGTGGGACAATTACAAAAAGTATAACATATGTATAATGGGACTACCAAAAGCAGAAGAAAGAAAAAGAAACATGAAATATTTGAAGTAATAATGGCTGGGATTTTTGTAAGATTAATGATAGAAATCAAACCACACGTCTAGGAAGTTCAGAGAACACCAAGCAGGATAAGTGCCAAAAAACCCCCAAAACTCGCCTAGGCATATCATATTCAAATTGCGGAAAACCAAACACAAAGAGGAAAATCTTGAAAAAAAAAGTCAGAGAATAAAAACACCTTACCTAAAGAGGAACACAGATTGTTTCCACAGGGAGGCTTGTTCTGTATGCCAGTCTGAGTCTTGCCAGAAGCCTGACCAAATGGCAAGGTCATTAGCCACATCCATGAGTCAGTGAAGATACAGCAAGCCTTCTTTGTTGAAGCGACCTGGACAGACATCCACACTGCATGAAGCTCTGCCCATTGTGCACATGCTCGGTAAGGGAAAGGTCGTTCTCAGGTTGGATGGCAGCTGCGCCCTATTCCTGCTCGTTAGTAGTTAACCGGGAGGAGCCATCAGGTGTGCTGATCAGGCCCATTTATGGTCTAGGGAGGTCTTTGTATCTGGACCCTCATAGGGCCAGTGGAGGCACTGGCTCTTCGGGCAGTATGCCAGAGAGCCAAAGGGACCCTCCTGAGAACTTTTCAGGGAGTTGTGAGACCCCATCTGGGCCATGTTTTGCTCATTCCTATATGTACCATTTACATAGAAGATTCCTGAGCCACCTCCACGAGGTGACTTGAGACATCTGCTTGTATCCATGACATGATTGGAATTTATGGTCTTAAGATTACTTCACAGCCATGAATCATGTGCTCAATATCCACCAAGGCCCAATAACGGGCCAATAATTGTGTCCCAAGCTGAGACAGTGGGGCTCTCTCATTCATCTTCAGACTCACCAAGAAAGGCAAAGGGCCATCACCATGCAGCCTCCCCAGGTAATCTGGTACCTGGCCCCGAGTTCCTAAATGGGGAGCCCATCAATCTCCCTTGAGGCCCCATTATTGAGTGACCAGACCCAGCGATGTCTTTGGGAAAGCCCTTGCCCAGATTGTCCAGAAGAGGGCGCCTGAACACCATTTTTACATTATTCTTTTCTTTGGTCAATTTTTGCTTTTTTTTTTTTTTTTTTTTTTTTTTTTTTGCGGTATGCGGGCCCCTCACTGTTTTGGCCTCTCCCGCTGCGGGGCACAGGCTCCGGACGCGCAGGCCCAGCGGCCATGGCTCACGGGCCCAGCCGCTCCGCGGCATGTGGGATCCTCCCGGACCGGGGCGCGAACCCGTGTCCCCTGCATCGGCAGGTGGACTCTCAACCACTGCGCCACCGGGGAAGCCCAATTTTTGCTATTTTTGCAGTAGTTTTTTTTTTTCCTGTGCCCAGAAAGAGGGCAGAGCTATGGTTTGGGGCCTGCTGTGGCACTAGAAGGTTCATGGCAGTTGGTCTGATGGGCTTTGTGGGATTCAGACAAGTGAGCAGAACTGAGGCCCGTCCCCAGCAGCAGCAGCAGTATTCATAGCTCTGCAGCTTGTGTGCTCATCAATGAGTGTCCATACAAATCCTTCTTCTTCCTTGGCTGCTGGGCATTGACCCTAATGAGTGAGAGCTCAAGACACATCTGTCCCTGTAGTACTGAGAAAATTCTCCCAGCTTCAGGGAAGCAGTGGGCGCTTTCTGATTCCTCTACTGTTTTGTTCCATCTGTTGTTGTTAGTGTCTTATTTAATCATCATCATGGTAGCTAATGTTTATTGAACACCTACAGCTTGCCAGGCATTGTTCTGAGTGCTCTACATGAATCTCTTCATTTCCTCTTCTTTTCAGCGCTATGAACTATTATTAAGATACCATTGTATGCATGAGGCTCAGAAAGCTGAAACAGTCTGTCGAAAGTCACAAAGCCAGTACGTGGCAGAGCTATGGTTTGAATCCCTCTGAGCCCGAAGTTTGCCTTCTTCCTATTAAGCCACAATGCCTTCTACACTTCCTCCTCCCAACCTGCATGCCTCTACCACTCCATGCCATCTCAGCAGCACAATGTCTGTGTGGGTCCTGGGTTTGTACGGTGTCTTCCAGGCAGTGAACTCAGAAATGACACTTAGCAAAGCACTTTCCTTTCTTTGTTGGCATTGAGACAGATTGTCTTACATGAGAAACCAACCACTCCGTATACAAAGCACACTGGTTAAGGGCAGGGGATCCCAGCCTTGGAGATTTCATAGACTAATAATATTAGTAAAATAAAACTGGGTTCTGACACAGGTCATTATCTTTTCATTTTACCAATTAAGACCATTTAAAAGAACACCATTCATACTCCTACTACTACTACTAACAGGCGTAATATCCAATCCTTAGAGAGAAAGTTTACTGTGTACCAGGTATTATTCTCAATCTTTCAATGAACTGATAAATCCTCACAAAAATCATATTCAGTTGGCATTATTTTTATCCCCATTTTGTAGAAAAGGAAACTGAAAAAGAAATATTTTGTAAATTACTCCTGACTCTGCCGATAACCATTATAGTATACTCTCTCTCATCTGTGTTTCACAAAAGCTGTCTTTATTTGCTTATTTTTTTAACATCTTTATTGGAGTATAATTGCTTAACAATGGTGTAATTTTGGGATGATTCGTTGCCTATTCAGAGATGTGGGGTACATCAAGTTGATTGTGGAGCTTTAATCCGCTGCTCCTGAGGCTGCTGGGAGAGATTTCCCTTTCTCTTCTTTGTTCACACAGCTCCTGGGGTTCAGCTTTGGATTTGGACCCGCCTCTGAGTGTAGGTCGCCTGAGGGCGTCTTTTGGGAAGTCTGTGGTCGTCTGCCAGTGTTCACAGGTGTTCTGTAGAAGTTGTTCCACACGTAGATGTATCTCTGATGTATTTGTGGGGAGGAAGATGATCTCCACGTCTTACTCCTCAGCCATCTTGAAGGCCCCTCACACAAAAGCTATCTTTAGAAGAAACCATCAAGTATACAAGGGAAGCCCTGATCTCAGAATTTAGGAATAACCAAGTAAAAGCAAAGACAGCCTGGGACTTGCATCTTGGGCAAATTAAATGCTCTGTGTCTCTGTTTTTTGAAATTTAATATGAAAATACGAATATCTGTTGTGAGGAGTAAATGACTTAATACATACTGAGGCCTAACCCAGTGACTGGCACATAATAAGGACCCCCCCTAATACATACCAGCTGTGACATTTATCATTGTTATTCCTTCTGGTACAGCCTTGCAAACTCATGTTTTGCTGGGAAGAAACTGAATATGGATACTACAGACTAGTCCTGTTACTAAGGTCAGATAGTTTCTGTGACTGACTATACCCTCCAATTTCCCCCTCCTTGACTGAACTGAAGCAGGCAGAAATGTTTGGGCTTTACTTCCCATTGGTTGAAATTGTTGTTGCCATAGCAGCACTCAAGCTTTCCTTCTGAAAACCCTGGGGAACAGGTGCTTAAAAACTTGTTCTGAGACTTCTGCAGCAGCTGCTCTCAGGTTGGGTGGTTGCTCAGGTATCGAGGGTTAGTAAGGGTGGGAGGGCTCTGCAAAAATCATCTGCAGTGGTTCTCCCCATTCATCACCCAGACCCCAAACCTGACCACACCCCTGACCCTTCACACCCATTCTACCCATCTGGCCTCTAATTAGGAAGGTAAAGGAAGAAGAGGGACTAGGAAAGGCCAGTGGGAGGGAGGATAAAGAATGAGTTGTCCTACCAATATGTGAGGATAAAATCTCAGAATTTTCCTTCTCATGTTGGAGCACAGGTCTCCATGAGGGAGCTCTAAATAGGATCTTTCCATGGATAATGACCCTGCCTCATTGGCTTGGTGTTAGAAGTCTTGTATTTGGCTCCAAGTCAATTCATCAAGAGCCATTTTACCAAAAGTCAAGACACAGAATGAGCAAGTGAACAAATGGGCCATTCTTTGAAGGATCAAGTTACTGTATGACTAATTTGCCAGAGCTTACCAATTTACCAACTTACCAAACACTTTTTGTTGTTTTTTTATGTATTTATTTCAGCTTCATTAAGGTATACTTAATATACAAAAATGCACATATTTAATGTATACATTTTAACAAGTTTGGACATATACATACAACCATGATACCATCATGACAATGTTATTTTTAAATACAGAGTTTGCTGTAGTTTTCTTTGCTCTAGTAGGCATGGGCAAGGGCTGTGGAGAGCCAGTTCTACAACGTTCTGTGCCTCCAGACATGTCCCCTCGCCATTCTTCAGTCTCTCCCCAGTCTGGGATAGGCAACCCAGGAAGACTCTGTTCTTCCCCCAGCAAATCACCCTCTCCTCCACCCCTCCCTTCAGCTACAACAACATGAACCTGGCTGAGGGCCTTTTCCTGTGTTCTCACATAGCCTTTCCTGTGTATGTGTGTGTGTGTGTGTGTGTGTGTGTGTGTGTGTTTTCCACCTGGACGTTCCATTTGAAGAAGGCATCAAGAACAAAGGTAAGGTCTATCTGCTGCTTTTATTTATTATTTTAATAAATTTATTTATTTATTTTTGGCTGTGTTGGGTCTTTGTGGCTGAGCGTGGGCTCACTCCACTTGCGGCACTTCTCATTGCAGTGGCTGCTCTTGTTGCCGAGCATGGGCTCTATGTTCGCGGGCTTCAGTAGTTGTGGCATGCGGGGTCAGTAGTTGTGGTACGTGGGCCTCGTTACTCTGGGGCATGTGGGATCTTCCCAGACCAGGGATCGAACCATTGTCCACTGCATTGGCAGGCAGATTCTTAACCACTGCGCCACCAGGGAAGCCCTCCCTTCAGTGTTGAATTAGCTGGAACCAGGGTACTCCCAAGGATGTTGAAGGTGACCAAATACACTTGAAGGCCACATCATCCGTCAGCTCTGAGCTGGGGAAGGAGCTATGATATGCTTTCGTGTCTGGGGGTGGGGGAGAGGGCGGGAGAAGAGCCGCACGCGGGCCTAGACAGTCTCCTCTTGTGTTGCCTTCGCAGAGGTAGGCCCCTCCCCCTCCGCAAGCGTGGTTTCTATCCCCCTGTGCCCTCCACAGCAGGGAAGGCGGTGAACAGAACTGGGAGAGAACCAGATGACGCCCTGCTCCCTCTCCTCCATAAAGCCCTATGAGTAGTCACCGCAGAAGTGTCCCTTGGAGTCCTCCTTGTACCTGAGCTGGTCACCACGAATGGGCCTCAGGCCTGCTTTGAAACACACCGTTCTCCCATTCGAGACTCACACCACCCGTCTTGTGCATCTCGGTGGTCATAATGGGGCAGGGTGTGGGGAGCATGGGTGCTGGGGGAGAGGGTGGAAGAGGACAGGTGGGTCTGTGTAAACCCCTCCTGGGCACCTGGGAAACTTCTGAGATGTGCATGGCCTATGATGGTGACTCAGGGCTGTTACTGCATGAAAGGAGGCCTCCTGGGCATTCGGTCTGAATGGCGTTGGCTTAGCAATTTCCATCAAATTTACTAACCCCATGTGACACAGAGAACAAATATGCAGAGAATTCATAACTTTATTGAAAATAACAAAAACATGCCCTAAAACAGTGGGTCAACGACTCTACTTCTATTTAATACACTTGGCAGGCATTTGGGGGACGGTTCTTGGTGGTGAGGTATGCAGAATTTGAATCTGGCTCAAAGGCACTTTGAAAATAACTGTCACAGAGACAATTCAAAAGGAAGTGGGGGCTGCTGATGGACCGCCAATGGTAAGGGCCCATGCCAGGCCACATGAGGGCACCTAAAGTGAAGCAAGTGTGGAACAAGCCAGGGAGGAGGAAGCACCAGCATAGGAGGAAAGGGCGGCCAGGGCGGCCTGGGCGGCATGGGTGACACGATAGGCTCGGGCGGCATGGGCTGCATGGGCGGCATGGGTGGCAGAGGCGGAAGGGGCGGCATGGGCGGCCTGCCGGGCATGGGTTGCATGGGCTGTAAGGGCGGCCTGGGGGGCCTGGGCTGCATGGGTGGCATGGGCTGCATGGGTGCCATGGGCAGCCCGGGCAGCAGGGGCAGCTCCAGCGGCAGTGGCTCCATAAGAACGAAGACCCAATCCAGCTGCTGAAGCAGGTTGGCACTGCAGGTTTCACACAAGCTGATGACAACAGGGGGGACCGGGGGCACGGGGGGCACGTCTCTGAACATTACTGCCCTCCATTGTCTCCGCCACTTGGCCCTTCTATGCTTAAACCAAACCTTGAAGCAGAGAGAAAAAGGGATTGATTAGTATATTGAGCATTTCATGTCAGACATGAAAAATCGCAGCAGGGAGCTCTCGGTGCCTTGGAGATTTTAAACTGCATCAGGAGAAGCTATTTCCTTCTTGCTAACATATCTTAGGATATGTAGCTGAGCTGCTCCCTTCAGCCCCCCTCCCCTCGACGAGCGAGCACCGACTACGTGCCAGGCTCTGGATTGGCATATGGCTTTGTCTCTCCCCTCCCGCCTTTACTATGATCTCCCCCACTCTTAGACGCAGGAGGAGCTGACCAACCGCACTCCGTCCCTCCTGCTATTACTATGCCTGGTGGGTCTGCGTCCTGACAGCTGACCGTCAGCTCCAGCTACCACTAATCCCTACTCACTGGGCAGGCGTCACCTTAGATATGAGGCAAGGTGAGCATAGGAGAAAGTGGGTGACTTTTAAAATCATACTGAGGGGAACGGTCCCCATTTTGAAAAACCCATCTTTGGTTACAGTAAATAATCAATAGGAGTGGGTTGCATTTTTAAACAAAAGCTTTCCTCAAGGATGACTAAAAAGGGTCATTCATCCTCTGGCACCTGGGGATGGTTAAAAAGATGGAGATGGTATTGTGAGGGAGGTTTGGTCGGGGGGGCCCAGGGACTTTGTGGCTCGTCTTGCTGGACACCGGCAGAGCTGAAGCCCTGGACACTGCCTTAATGTTAGACTGGTAGGGGTAATGAACGTTTAGACGAACTCGGCCCAAATTTACTAAAACTCTTAAAATCTTTGCCCGGACAAGAGTTTGGGGGGAAAGAGGCATACCATTGTCACCACTGTCAATGCTGCACGCTCCGCCCCGCCCCACCCTCCACACCTTCCTGGGCTCAGGACCGGGTCAGCTCACTCTGCTCTGGCAACGGTCGCAGGACCTTGGACCAGAGCCTCTGGTGCCCAGCACGGTTGCGCCCTCTAGGAGCTGCTAATCAACCAGGAGATCCCCATCCCGTCCCTTATGCTTAAGGCAAGAGGGTGCAGCCTGCATTTTAGGAAGACAGCCGACAACCACGTGAGTGAGGCGTCTCTAAACGGCTCCCCCTAAATATCTGCCAACTATTAACAACTGAAAGTAAAACCTGTCCTGTGGACTCCACTGCTCCCTCAGCATCGCAGTTAATGGAATTATGTCATATTTCGTATTTGGGGATGTTTCCACTCGGCAAATTTTACATGAGACCAAGGGCCTCCTCTCTCTGTCGCCCCATTTTCCCTCTCCCATCTTAGTATTTGGGCCCTTCTGCTGCATGAATATGTAGTCCAACAAAGCCAGTGTAATAGAGCTCACTTTGGGGGGGCGGGGTTCGAGGGTACCAATGGTCTAATCTGCATAAATATAAGCAATACGCAAAGCTGGCTATCTGAGGTTCAGGCTGACACTACTTCCATATTTCCAATACCGGTTTCATAAAACAACTCCTACTGTCTTTGCAAAACAAGGGAGGGTGTCCATTAAATGTTTCTTTGGGACATTCATGCTGTAGAGTTTGGAAATAGATGAAAACATTCTCCCTTTTTCTTCATTTGTTTCTTGGTGCTCTTTTTCCCTTCAGAACTCCATGAAGAGACTACTGTGTAAACCCAGGACAAGCAAGCCACCAAAACTTCAGTTTTCCTTTTCCTCTGAGCTTGCTTTGCCTGCTTGAGAAAGCAGAGGCCTGTGCCTCCCAAGCCCTGGCCAGACCTGACCGAGAGCCCAGCCCGTGGCCTTAGGCTGCCAGCACTGCTTTCCAGACCCCACCACCAGCTCTGCAGCCCGTGTCCATCACTGCCCTCACACACGCTCTCTGCAGCAAAGCTAGTGAACCCATCCGGATTCTTCTTTCCTTCCTTCCCGCTTTCTTCCCCTCTTTATCAATCTTGTTGTTTAAGAAAATATTCCTCTCCCACAAGTGGCGAAGCCACTGCACTGAGAAGCCCGCGCACCACAAGGGAAGAGTAACCCCGGCTCTCCTCCACTAGAGAAGAGCCCATGCACAGCCACGAAGACCCAACGCAGCCAAAAATAAATAAATAAACATATTAAAATAAATAAATAAATATATATATATTCCTTTGATACAACTTACTGTGTTCTAAGGACAAATAATCAGCTTCTGTGCCATGAGCTACCGACTAGTAACCACTACCTGAGTGAATGAGCAAGTATTTCAAATTAACACAGGTAAGCGACTAGCTGAGAGCCCACCACTGACCATCACAAACAAATTCTTCAAAACCAATCCCTCATAATAGTATGAAAAGGGAAGAAATAAATTCTTAGACATTAGAAATTGCTCAAGAGAATATTCACTGATACATTTGGTCGTTTCATAATGTTGAATTTAGGCAGTATCTCCAAGACATGTATCGATAGTATCCAATTATTCTCAAACCCGCCCACCTTTTGAGGTCAGGGGAAATTTATTCAAATTTGTGCTTTTTGTTTGTTTTATTGTTTGATATATTTAGACAAATTCCTAAAGGTTGCAAACCGTTCCCCCATCTCCATCCTACTGCACGACCTACTACGTTAGCAATGTTTTCAGGCCGCACATTAAAAAATTTCAGAAAATTACAATTTACGGCTGAAACTCTCTACACTGCTCTCCGAAACACATGAAAACAACAGCAAGAGGACCAGGCACTGGAATTTTAAGCCATTCCCCTCCCCATCAGTCTCATCTAAACTAAACTTACATTAGTTGCTCATACGTTGTGTTCCAAGGCGAGTTATTCCCTTACCCGATTGCCTGAATACTTGTAAATTCACTCCTTATACAAAGAGCTTATGCCTGGCTTTAAAAGTTTTCAATAATTTAGTATACTTGAACCCTCTTCTAACCCAGCTATTTGGTGCATTAATTTGAATAATTCCCAAGTCAGAATCAGCCCCCAACAGGATTCCACACAGAATCGCCCCCTAAAGGATAGCGGTTTTGGAAGGAGTTTAACTTTACTGAAGATACATATATTCTGGCCCCAAAGCCCCAGAAGTGCAAACCTTATTTCCAAAACATAGACAAGGGTACAAACACACACCAACTTGAGAATGTCTAGGACAAGGTATCCAATTCCTAAAGCAGGTTTTAGCTTGGCTGCCCTGCCAAGTTGCTTTTCTCAGGTTTACTGACCCGCGCTCTGGCTTCAGTCACTCCCAGGCGTCTTGCAAGCTCGTTTCTGAGGGGAAAAACATGGCACACATTCAGCATTTGACATTATGCATGAAATGAAATATACAATGCACATTTCATGCTATGTTAAAATGTCTATTCAGAGAGTAGCCAAGATGGTGGCATAGGAAAACCCCGAGCTTACCTCCTCCCATGGGTACACCAAAATTACAACTATTTACAGAGCAACTATTGATGAGAATGACCTGAAGACTAGCAGAAAAGATCTTCCACAGCTACAGATATCAAGAAGGAAACACAACGAGATGCATAGGAAGGGCCGAGATGTGGTATAGTCAAGACCCACGCCCCCAGGTTGGCGACCCATAAACGGGAGGATAATTACAATTGCAGAGGTTCTCCGCAAGAAGCAAGGGGTCCAAGCACATTAGATTTCCTAGCTTGGGGTCCTGCACTGGGAAGAAAGCCCCCAGAACGTTTGGCTTTGAAACCCAGTGGGGCTTACTTTCAGGAGAGCCACAAGGCTGTGGGAAATAGAGACTCCACTCTTCAAGGGTGCACACAAAATCTCACATGCTCCAGGACCCAGGGGCAGAAGCAGTAATTTGAAAGGAGCCTGGATCAGACCTACCTGCTGATCTGAAGAATCTCCTGGAGAGGCAAGAGGCAACTACAGCTCACCCTGGGGACACAGACACTGGCGGCAGCCATTTTAGGGTGCTCGTTCTACCATGAGGACTCTGCTGCTGGCAAGCACCCTTTTGGAATCCTCCCTCTAGCTTACCAGGACTGGGACCCGCCCTGCCCACCAGTCTCTTGACACCATTCCCGGGACACCCCAGGCCAAGCAGCTAGCCAGGCAGGGACACCGAATCACCCACCAACAAGTCAGTTGCCATAGGGGCTCCTGAGCCCCCAGCTGCCCAAGAACCAGACCCGCCCACCAGAGGTCCCAGGACCCAGCCCCACCCACCAGTGAGCCAGCAGCCCCTGCACTGGGCAGTGCCTGGCAACCCACAGACCAGGGGTCCAGCCCCGCCTACCAGCACATCCACAGTAGTCAGCCCATCACAGTAGAAGGGCCCATGCAGCCCATATAGAGGGCACCCCTGGAGCATATAGCTCTGGTGACCAGAGGAGGTGACACAATATATTTAACGTGATCAAAGGAAAAAGTCTACAACCAAGAATACTCTACCGGGCAAGGCTATCATTCCGATGTGAAGGACACATGAAGACTTTTAGAGACAGCAGAAGCTAAAAGAGTTCAACACCACAAAACCTGCTTTACAAGAAATGTTAAAGGAACTTCTCTAAGCAAAAAGAAAAGGCCATTACTACAAATAAAAGAAGAATGAAAGCAAAGTTATAAGCTTTTGCACAGCAAAGGAAACCATAAAGAAAATGAAAAGTCCATAGGTTTACCAACTGGGAGAAAATATTTGCAAACAACGCAACTGACAAGGGCTTAACTTCCAAAATATGCCAATAGCTCATACAAGCTCAATAACAAAAAAACAAGCAACGCAATCAAAAAATGGGCAGTAGACCTAAATAGACATTTCTCCGAAGAAGACATACAGATGGCCAACAGGCACATGAAAAGATGCTCAACATCACTAATCCCATATCTGGGCATATACCTGAAAAAGATGAAAGCTCTAATTCGAAAAGATACGTGCACCCCAATGTTCAGAGCGGCACTGTTTACAATAGCTAAGACATGGAAGCAACCTAAGTGTCCATCAACAGATGAGTGGATAAACATGATGTTATATATATATATATATATATATACAATGGAATATTACTCAGCCCTAAAAAGGTATCAAATTCTGCCATTTGTGACAACATGGACAGACTTAGAGAGTATTATCCTAAGGGAAGTAAGTCAGACAGAGAAAGACAAATATTACCTGATATCACTTACATGTGGAATCTGAAAAACAGTACAAGTGAACTTATTTACAAAACAAAAACAGACTCACAGACATAAAAAACAAACTTAGGGTTACCAAGTGGGGGGATAAATTGGGAGCACAGGATTAACAGATGCACACTACCATATATACCAGATAAAGCACAAGGATTTATTGTATAGCACAGGGAACTCTATTCAATATCTTGTAATAAACTATAATGGAAAAGAGTAAGAAAAAAGAATATAGATTATACATATTATTTATATGTATAACCTAATACACTGCTATATATAAACCTCATGGTAACCACAAACCAAAAATCTATAATAGATACACACACAAAAAAAGAGAAAGGAATCCAAACATAACACTAAAGATAGTCATCAAATCACAAGGGAGGAGAGCAAAAGAAGAAGGAACAAAAAAGAACTCCAAAAACAATTAGCAAAATGGCACTAAGTACATACCTACTAATAATTACTTTAAAAATAAATGGAATAAATGCTGCAATCAAAAGACAAAGAGTGGCTGAATGGATACAATAACAACACCCACATACATGCTGCCTACAGGAGACCCACTTCAGATCTAAAGACTCAGAAAGTGAAGGGACGGAAAAAGGTATTCCATGCAAATGGAAATCAAAAGAAAGATGGGGTAGCAATACTTATGTCAGATAAAATAGACCTTAAAACAAAGACCATAACAAGAGACAGAGAAAGACATTACATAATGAGCATGGAATCAACCCAAGAAGATAGAACAATTGTAAATATATATGCACCCAACATAGGAGCACCTAAATACATACAGCAAATAGTAACAGACATAAAGGAGAAATTGACAGTAACAGTAATATTCAGGACTTGCACACCCCACTTACATCAATGGACACATCACCCAGACAGAAAATCAATAAGGAAACACTGGCCTTAAATGCCATATTAGACCTCCATTAGGTCTAATATCTTAATAGATATCTATAGAGCATTCCATCCAAAAGCAGCAGAATACACACTCTTCTCAAGTGCACATGGAACATTCTCCAAAAAACAAGCCTCAATAAATTTAAGAAAATTGAAATCCTATCAAGCATCTTTTCCAACTATACTCCTGTGAGACTAGAAATGAACTACAAGAAGAAAACTTCAAAAAAACACTAACATGTGGAGGTTGAACAAAATGCTACTGAACAACCAATGAGTCACTGAAGAAATCAAAGGCGAAATAAAAAAATACCTGGAGACAAATGAAAATGAAAACACGACGATCCAAAATTTATGGGATGACATGATACTATACATAGAGAATCCTAAAGATGCCACCAGAAACCTACTAGTGCTAATCAATGAATTTGGTAAAGCTGCAGGATACAAAACTAATGCACAGAAATCTCTTGCATTCCGATACACTAATGATGAAAATTCTGAAAGAGAAATTAAGGAAACACTCCCATTTACCATGGCAACAAAAAGAATAAAATACCTAGGAATGAACCTACCTAGAGAGACAAAAGACCTGTATGCACAAAACTATAAGACACTGGTGAAGAAACTAAAGATGATACCCACAGATGGGGAGATATACTATGTTCTTGGATTGGAAGAATCAACATTGTGAATGGCTATACTACCCAAAGCAATTTACAGATTCAATGCAATCCCTATCAAATTACCAATGGCATGTTTTACAGAACTAGAACAAAAAAACTTAAAATCTTTATGGAGACACAAAAGACCCCGAATATCGAAGGCAGTCTTGAGGGAAAAAAACGGAGCTGGAGGAATTAGACTCCCTGACTTCAGACTATACTACAAAGCTACAGTAATCAAGACAATATGGTGCTGGCACAAATACAGAAATATAGATCAATGGAACAGGATAGAAAGCCCAGACATAAACCCACGCACCTATGGTCAACTAATCTATGACAAAGGAGGCAGGGATGTACAATGGAGAAAAGACAGTCTCTTCAATAAGTGGTGCTGGGAATACTGGACAGCTCCATGTAAAAGAATGCAATTAGAACACTCCCTAACACCATACACAAATATAAACTCAAAATGGATTAAAGACCTAAATGTAAGGCCGGGCACTATAAAACTCTTAGAGGAAAAGATAGGAAGAACACTCTTTGAGATAAATTGCAGCAAGATCTTTTTTGTTCCACCTCCTAGAGTAATGAAAATAAAAACAAAAATAAACAAATGGGACCTAATGGAACTTAAAAG
>NC_041234.1:93302620-93312688 GCF_002837175.3 Physeter macrocephalus | reverse complement strand
GTTCCTTAAAAAACTAAAAATAGAATTACCATATGACCCAGCAATCCCACTACTGGGCATATACCCAGAGAAAACCATAATTCAAAAAGACACATGCACCCCAATGTGCATGGCAGCACTATTTACAATAGCCTGGTCACGGAAGCAACCTAAATGCCCATTGACAGACGAATGGATAAAGAAGATGTGGTACATATATACAATGGAATATTACTCAGCCATAAAAAGGAACGAAATTGGGTCATTTGTAGAGACGTGGATGGATCTAGAGACTGTCATACAGAGTGAAGTAAGTCAGAAAGAGAAAAACAAATATCATATATTAATGCATATATGTGGAACCTAGAAGAACGGTACAGATGAACCAGTTTGCAGGGCCGAAATAGAGACCCACATGTACAGAACAAACATATGGACACCAAGGGGGGAAAGTGCGGGTGGGGGGTGGGGGTGGTAGTGGGATGAACTGGGAGACTGGGATTGACATATATACACTAATACGTATAAAATGGATAACTAATAAGAACCCGCTGAACAAAAAAATAAAGTTCAAAAATTCAGAAAAATAAATATATTAAAAAATAAAAACGGACATCACGAATCATCAGAGAAATGCAAACCACAACTACAATGAGATATCACCTTAGAATAGCTACCGTCAAAGGCTTCCCTGGTGGTGCAGTGGTTGAGAGCCCGCCTCCCGATGCAGGGGACACGGGTTTGTGCCCCGGTCCGGGAAGATCCCACATGCCGCGGAGCAACTAAGCCTGTGGGACACAACTACTGAGCCTGCGCTCTGGAGCCCGAGAGCCACACCTACTGAGCCCACGTGCCACAACTACTACAGAAGCCCACCCACCTAGAGCCCGCGCTCTGCAACAAGAGACGCCACCACAATAAGCAGCCCGCGCACCGCAACTTAGAGTAGCCCCCGCTCGCTGCAACCAGAGAAAGCCCGAGCCCAGAGCCCGAGCGCAGCAACAAAGACCCAATGCAGACATAAATAAATAGATTTATTTTTAAAAATTCAGTAATCAAGATAAAGGATGTTTTAATGTAGTGTTTAATGCAAATATAATCCATGAATAACTGATGATCAAAACTTGAGATAAAAGTAAACTCCAACTCTTCATTTGCTCCACCACGCCTCAGGCGACTCATTATTTATGTTAACCGGCGGCCGACAAAGCTCCCCGACGTGAGTTATTCAAACACCACACCACACGGAAATATCGACCTCGATTCCCACCAGGCAGAGCCCCCGCCCCCGTCCTAGGCCCCGAGTGCGCCGGAGGGGCCGGGCCGCCGCCAGGGCCCGGGGCTTTCAGGTCCGGAGCCGAGGAGAGGGACCCGCGAGAGCGCCGCCCGCCACCCGCGCGGCAGCCCCCGCCACCCGAGACGCCCGCTTACCGCGTGCTCGCGTCGGGGTACGGAGTATGCTGGAAAACGCGCTCCAGGTGTTGCAGCTGCACCTGCGTGAACCTGGCATGGGGGACCCGCCACTGCCCATCTGCGGCCTCGGGACCCTTGACAGTGGCCCGCGGGGGCTGCCCCTCGCCTCCCTGCTCTCCGCCTTCGCCGCCGCCCGCCTCGGCCTCGGCCTCGCGGCCTTCGCCACCGTCCTCAGGGCTGGCGGCTCCGACGCTGACATCGCAGCCTTGCTTGCCTTCTCCTTCCTTTCCCGCCTCTTTCCCTTCCGGTTCGAACTGGGCCTTCTGCCCCTCTCCCCCCTCTGCGGGAGGCGAGGTCTCCGCGCGGTTCACCCCTGCAAGGGAGGAAACCCAAAGAGAAAGATCAGTCCGTCGAGGGAGCCAGGCTCTGGGGAGGGCCTGCGTCTGAGGGGGGTCCTGCCGTTCGCCCCTCCCTGGGAAAGTTCCTTTCCTGGAATCGGCTAAAGCGAGTGCCCCACCCGCCACTGACCGTGCGTTTCTTCCCGCTCCTCGTCGACCCCCAGCTTGAAGAGGCCGGCGACGGCTGCATCCGCGTCGGCATAGGCATCGTGGCTGCTCTGCGGCTGACGCTCCATGTCCCGACTGCTGTCGAGGAGGCTGTGAGCTTCAGCGGAGGCTGCGCTGGATCTCCTGAGACCCCCGGCTCACGACTCAAGGCTAGAGCGGTGGCCCACGATCCGGCACGTTAAGGCTCTTCTGGCGTCTGGTCGGGTTTCAGCGAGTCTGGAATGCCGCCCTCTGTGGGTTTACCACAGCCTGCTGGGGGTTGGGTTGGCTGATGTGCGCATGCGGCAGGGCCTCGGTCGTCTAGAGGGCGCGGGCGCGGGGGGCGGGGGGGATGTTGCGCCCCGCCCGGGAGCTGGTAGGGAGCATGCGTGAGAGCAGGACTCCGGGTCCCAGGTTGCAACCTAGCTGACTAAGTACTCCGCACTGGTTCGGGTGTCTTCCCAGACCAAGGGGCTGTGCCCGATTTGTGGAGGGTAAGAGAGAGAGCTCACCCAAGCTCCATAGACCTTGGAGAAGCGTTTGGGGACTATCTCTTGACCGAGCCCTCCATATCCAGCAGCCAGTACCAAGAAGGGAACAGTAATCAAAGTAATACGGTCGCCCCTTGGTATCCGCGGGGGGATTGGTTCCAGGACCCGCCGCGGATACCAAAATCGGCGGATGCTCAAGTCCCATAGTCGGCCCTCCGCATCTGCTGATGCGAAACCCATGGATATGGAGGGCCGCCTGTATATTTATTGAAATTAAAGAAAAAAAAACCCAAAAACCTGTGTTTCAGTGGACTTGCAAGTTCAAAGCCGTGTAGTTGAAGGGTCAACTGTATTATTAGCTAGGAATACTTCTAAGTCAATAAGGTGCTGTGAACTTTGACACCCTACTGGGGCAGTGGCTTCGTCGGTGCCTCTAACACCTCGCCTGAGAGGCTTTATTCTCTGATGACAAATTGCTCCTACTTTTATAGGAAGGAGTTTGACATTAGCCACTATATGTATGGAAAATTCCCCAAACTTCTGCTTCGGCCAATTGGTATTTCACATTGGAAAAACTCTCGCATAAATAGGCAACTGTTTCTTGTTTCACCTCACTGGGAGAAGCTCTGCAGCGGCGTCTGGCTACGGGTAGAAATGTGTCTGGAGTTTGTGGGGGTGTTCTGATAACCAAAAGATGCTCAGGATGAAATGGACTGATGTGACTATTCTGGGATATTTACTAGCTAAAGATCCTCTGTGTGTGTGTGTGTGTACGCATGTGAATGTGCACATGTATGTGTGTGTGCAAAAGAGAGAGGGAGAAGGCAATGGTGCAGAGCCTAGCTCGTGACTTGGATGGAGAATTGGAGTGTTCCGCTGCCACCAGGCCCCTAGGATGCTCACCGATTGTGCTAGAGGCTAATGCTGAGTCTGGGGAAGCTCGTCCTCAGAATCTGAGAGGGACTGAAAACAAGGAAGTTCCAAAACTTGGCCAACAATCCAGACCCCAAAGCACAGCCGATGGCTCATGGTGTCACAGATTCCAAATACAGTTGAGCAACTATCAAATCATATCTGTGTGTGAGAAGGAGAAAGGGAAAGAGTTGTGGGTACAGAGATAAGTAAACACAGCACTCTGACCTAGTATTGTTTGACTCCAATTTACTGATGTTCTTTATTTGCTGCATTTAGACAACAAGTGATATCCAAAGATAAATGTACCACTCATTTACTATTTCTTTAAGGGCAAATATATATTTTAAATATGGAACTCTGGTATTTGATGCACTCAGGCCTTCTTTTGTTTTTTATTTTGCTTTAAATATGAAGTAACTGGACTTCCTCTGAACGCAGGCCTCTGAAATTGCATGAAACACTCCACAAAGTACCTTCATATATATATAAAACATACAGTATAGCCACACAAACCATACTAATACATTAAAGAACCAAAAGATGGGAGTTCCCTGGCGGTCCAGTGGTTAGGACTCTGCGCTTTCACTGCCGAGGCCCGGGTTCGATCCTTGGTCGGGGAACTAAGATCCCACGAGCCGTGCGGCGCGGCCAAAAAACAAACAAACAAAACCAAAAGATGTGTACCCTGAAAACTTTGGGTTCAAATCAGCAGAAATGCTGACCATATTCATCCCAGATTCTCATAATATTGTTCCTAGGCTGCTTACCATTCACCCAGGAAAAAGGAAATCACTTTCTCTTTTAAAAGCTTAATCCACAGTTAACTTTTTTCTTATTGTATTGTATGCATTTTATATGTTATATGTGGTCTTAAATTCTAATAAACTAATACATGAATGAATCAAATAAAAAAGGACACAATGTGGGGAAAAGGGAATCGTTTAAATAGTGCAGGTAGAAGAAAAACAGAAAATCCCTTATCAATAGCCAATAGTTTGATCTGTTTAATTTTATCCAGAAATATTGCATGGGACTATATTAAAGTGAATCCTTAATTCAACAGAATATGCAAGAACGAAGCACCTTTCACTGTGTCTGACTCCTTGTTGGAATTGAGGTTTTGATGTGAGTGAGTAGGTCCATGGAACTCATGAGACATCCTTGCCAATTTCTTCTGGTTAGAATGATGAAATGGAACCTGGCTGTTTCATGGGGTGTTGAGACAGGAGACTGGGCCAGAAACAATCACATTTTGAGACCCTCTTCCTGTCCTAACTTTTCCCTCATTCCTTATGAGTATTTCAAGCCTGGCAAAATCGCTTAATGTGACTTTTTTTTTAGTTAAAAGGAGGGTAAACTAGAGAGAAAAAGACAGCTCTGTTGCTTAACCTTGTGATGGGGGCTGTGGAAGATGTTAGGGACTCATTTGCACGCGAACCTGAGTTCTGTTTTTCCTGTCTCTGTATCTTTTGTCTTATAAAGCCCAGCTGGCCAGAGCCACCTGCTTGTGTCCCACTGGCTACCTCCCAGCCCAGCTGACCACCCAGCTCCCCTGTCAGCAGCCACTGACATGGATTTCTTGCTCTCCCTAGTCTCCACCACTTCTGGTTTCAAAATATCCTTTGCTTCACTCCTTTTTCTACTGTGTTCAAGGGGAATGAGACAGAGATCCTCCCTTGGTCTCTATCTTGCCTACATTCCCCCCACCCAGACCAAGATTCTTAGGCCTGAAATAGAAAATCAAGTTCCAACTCTGCAGTTCTCATAAAAGCCCTAGTTTTGTTTGGGGGCTGAGCTTTGGAGGGAGTCAGGTGTACCAGTGTGCTACCCATGCCTGAACACCACCTTTTAAATCACTCGTGTCCCCTTGTTTGTGAAACACGAAAGAATGGGCTTTCAGAGTCTTTTGTATTCCTATTGGCATAATTAAGGTCTCCAAGCCGTTAGCCTGCTTTCCTTAAGAAGTTATTTTAGCACGTGGGTGCAGCAGGCTGTTGTTCATGAGTTGTGCTGCCAGGTGGCAGGTTTGGCTTTGCAAGGAGATTGGAGGAAATGACGGCTGTTGTCGTGGAATCACACTCAGCTTTTGTGAGCCGGGTGCACGTTGCATCACTCTCTAAACGCTCTCGTGTTTGCTGTGCAAGGGGGAACGCCAGGATACTGCATGCCTTAAGGGTGGAGAGTGGGGGCCTTAGTGCTGAGGCTGAGTGAGAAACCTTAAGTCAGCAGTCCTTTGAAGGAACGAGTTCTGTGCAGGATGGAGGCGGTAAGCGCTGAAGAGCTGAACCTGCGTGTGCACTGCCCATAGCTGGATGAATCTGGGTCCAGGGAAGGGCATGCATGGTCACCCAGAGACTGACATTCTCTGAGACGAACTCCACATGCTGTCTCTCTTGCAGGCCACCCCACTGCCCTGGACTTGCTTTCCCTCCTCTGTAGTATGAAGGGAATGGGCTGGATGCTCACAGAGGTCCGTTCCCTGCGATACAGAGAGACTATTGTGGTTTCTTCCTTTAACCTGGGTGTCCCCCGGAAGACAAAAAGGTACTTTGCTTGGAAGAGCATCATGAAATGATGAGACTGGTTTCTCTGTTGTTGCCGACCTTTTACTACAGGGCTGGTGAACATTCGTCTCATTTGTCAAAGATGATCTTGTGTGAGTTCCACAAAGGAAAAAAGAGTGTGTGTCTGCTAAAATGATCTGGCTGAGGCAAGGATTTGCTTTCCTTGAGACACCCTACTGTATTGGTTTAACGGGAGGGGGTGTAAGGAAAGTCTCAAATGAATCCCAACACAAAAGTAACGTCTTGCAGCATTCTTAGGATGAGGGGTATGTGACGCGGGTTATGTTGTCATAGCAACTGACTCCTGAGGTGTCCACTCAAGGTTTTTTCGTTTTGTTTTGTTTGTTTTGTTTTGTTTTTTGCCACGCCGTGCAGCACGCGGGATCTTAGTTCCCCGACAAGGGATCGAACCCATGCCCCCTGCAGTGGAAGCGTGGGAGTCCTAACTGCCACTGGACTGTCAGGGAAGTCCTCGCTCAAGGTTTTGAGAACCCCAGTCTGTGTTGTAGACCAAGCTGAACTTAGCAATCAGGAAATCCAGTGAAGTGTTCTATTTTAGCTTCATTATTTCCTCATTATTTCACTTCCAGGGTCTGACATTTCCTAGAGGAGCCACATCAGCACCAAATGACTGCATGGTAGATCAGTATGTGCGCTCAGAGCATGCCCCGTGGTAAGCACAACACCCCATAATCAGAATTCAGGCAAATGTAGTTTTGTTCTTTTGACGACAGCTCCAAACAAACCTCATTGCCCTGTTTTGTATACATTTATAGGAACTCTTCTCTTAATTTAAAAAGTCACTTTTCACATCTATTTGGAGGGACCACACTCTTGTATTGCCTGATAAAGAACTGTTTCTGGTTCCTTCCTTTCTCGCTGCCCTTTGTTTCTAAGTACTTGTAGTTAAAATAGGAGCTTGGAATTTTGACTGTCAGGCACTTCCGAGTTAGATCTCCAGGGTTCTCGTTATATTCATTTGACTCAAGATCCAGTCTACATAAATCTAGTTTTTTAAAAAAGTTTTTCCGTCAAACAGTTCATACCGTGGATGAAAACTGTCGCCTGCCATATCAGTAAACAAGGGATGTTGCAGCCACCAAGCCAGCAGTCACTACAGCCACACACAACGGTGCACCCCGAGGGGATTCAGGATGGAGAAAAGCAGGAAACTGGCCCTAGATCGCTAAGGTGCCTATCAAAGGAATGACTTCAATGAGCCCAGACTCTTGCATCTTCTCAGACATTAGAAAAGCACGCTAAATTCAGTAACTTGAGATGTCTCGTTTTCTTTAATTAACAGTAATCTTTTGATGTTCCGACTACCTGGGTTTTGTTGCAAAACTCCTGTATATCCTGGCTCCTCCCTTACCTCTTTGGAGCAGTCCCTCAGAGCTCTCTGAGAGGCTGTCTTCCAGGCTGAAGTCCTCAGTTTTGTTCGCCAAATAAAGCATAATTCTCACCTTTTAGGTTGCACATTTTTTTTAGTCGGCAATACCTTCTTCCTACTTAATTTGATCACCAACCTTACTATTCTGAAGGTTCACTAGCATGTGTTCTTCATTGTGAAAAACTCTAGAAAGCAAGACTACATCCAGAACTATTAGATTATTGTAATAGGATGAACCTACTGTACTCCTTACAAGACTGTGCTTATAACTTTTTAGCCAAAACTAACATCTGCAAAGACGACCTCCCTCAGGTCTCTGTATTTGTTGGTAGCCAGTTTCTAAAGATTTTTTTTTTTATAAATCGAAGTTATTTCATTATGTCAGAATAATTAATTTCTGATCTATGTCTTTGGGATATTTGAAATGTACATTGAGAGAAATTCTCTTTGGGGCACTAATTAATTTGGGGGATTAATTTTAGAAGACCTATCTATCTCTTTGCAAACCTAGACTAAGGGTAAATTATCATCTACAGCAATGTTTTGCTTATTTCTTATGCCTCATGTCACCACTCTGCCTGAATATACCTGGCATCTGAAAGAAGTAGAGACATGTTTAAAAAAAAAAGACTGTATATGATGAAGACAACAGCCACTTACAGGAAAGATATTCACTTTTTGTTTGTTTCTCCCAGGCAGCCTGAGCCTGAAAAAAGAATGCTGTTAGAGTGTGTCAGACTGGATGTGAGGGTTAACTGGGGAATTTGTGCTGAGCCTTCTCTGACTTTCAGTCTCAGGTTGGAAAGGTTGAATGTGGTCCTTTCCGCTGTGGCCAAAGCAGAGAAGGGGTCAGGACTGGGTCTGACGGTGTCCTGGAGCTTATTTGTACAGGCCCTGTAGTTCTGAGGGTCCTTAAAGCACCGAGAATCCTAATGTTTAAAAAAGGATAGTGGTCAACACTAGGAAATAAGAATGTTTGGTTTTAGAATCATCTGGTGAGAATGACAGTGGGCATACACGGGAACATTCTCGAATTTCTCCCACTCCCCACAAGGTCTGGCGTCTCTCTGTGTAGCGATGACATCCTTCTCTCTGTGGAAGCCTGACATTACAACCACTTGGCTGACATTTGACACCCACAAGTGAGAAAGGTGGGAAGAAAGAATAAAACTTAGTGGACACCGTGGCAAAGAGTGTAACCTTTCCTGAGAAAACGGAGCCTCCTTCACACTGGGAACATAGAAGTGCTGTGAGACTGGTCTTTGATTAACTCCCCTGAGAGGAAAATCTGATGTCACCAAGGCACCTTATCCGTAGTCAATGAAATATTTAATCACTTTTAACATCAAACCCCACTTAAGGAGCCTCACATTGCTAAAGATTACTCAACACCAAAGGTTCAACTGAGAAGAACGTAATGCTTTTTAAAAAGTGGGCCTGGCTTTTCACTCTCCTAAACTTATTTTTTTTTCCCACCCTGGTAGTTTCACACAAAGAAGACAACATGAATAAAGCAAAGTATGACTGCTTCTTTGCAATGAGTGATTATTCTGGAGCACCGCTTGGGAGAACATCTCCTTATTCTTGCTTTGAGCACCATTAAACCAAAAGTTTCCCTTTTAGTGTTTAACAGCAGAAACTGGGGTTCTCTCAAGGATGTTGAAGGTGACAAAATGCATTGGAAGGTGTGATAGTCAGCTTCTCAGCTGGGGAAGGAGCGATGAGTATGCTTTCCTGGGCTGGTGGGGGGAAGGAAGAACAGGGAGAAGCGCCTCTTCTGGCCTTGCTGGAGTCTCTTCTCATGTTTCTTTTCAAGCAGCTGAAGCTGTGTGCCAGAATGGCTCCTATTCCCCAATGTCCTCCCCAAAGAGAAAGAACAGTGAACAGAATTTGGAGCATACTGGATGAATGCTCTGCTGCCACCTTCCCATGAATCTTTGTGAGCAGCCTCTTAAGGAAGATTCCCTTAGAGTCCGGTGTTCAGCCTGAACTTGTCAGCATGAACGGAGCTCATCCCTGTCTGGAAACACACTGTTCTCACACTAGGGACTCACCCCGCCCAATCGTGCATATGCACGTGGTCCCAAAGGGGCAGGGTGGGGTTAAGGATGGAGTGATGGGGGAGAGATGGAGGAGAATATATGGATCAGTGCAAACTCACCAGTGGGTACTTGGGAAACTTCTGTGAGGTACAGGACCTACTGATAGTGATTCAGGGATGTCACCTCATGAAGGGAGGCCTCCTTGTATTCTGTTTAAACGGCATTTCCTTAACAATTTTCATACATACCCCGCTTGCCGCATTTGACACACAAAGACAAATATATGGAGAATTTGCCTCCTTATTGATAATACAAGTACAGAGGAGGTATGGGTGCCACGGGCAGCATGGGCAGCCCAGGTATCAGTGGTATCAGAAGAACCCATCTCCAATCTCGCTCCTGAACGAGGATGGTATTTTAGGGCCCATCCAACATTATGACGGCAAGGTGGTCCAGGGAAACAGGTGGTGCATCTTGAAGCATTGATGCTCTCTCATTTCTCCTGCACTTGGCCCTCCTATTCTTTTTTTTTTTTTCTTTTTCTTTTTTTTTTTTTTTTGCGATACACGGGCCTCTCACTCTTGTGGCCTCTCCCGCTGCGGAGCACAGGCTCCGGACGCGCAGGCCCAGCGGCCGTGGCTCACGGGCCCAGCCGCTCCGCGGCATGTGGGATCTTCCCGGACCGGGGCACGAACCCGTGTCCCCTGCATCGGCAGGCGGACTCTCAAC
>NC_041234.1:93293499-93301106 GCF_002837175.3 Physeter macrocephalus | reverse complement strand
ACATTGCTAAAGATTACTCAACACCAAAGGTTCAACTGAGAAGAACGTAATGCTTTTTAAAAAGTGGGCCTGGCTTTTCACTCTCCTAAACTTATTTTTTTTTCCCACCCTGGTAGTTTCACACAAAGAAGACAACATGAATAAAGCAAAGTATGACTGCTTCTTTGCAATGAGTGATTATTCTGGAGCACCGCTTGGGAGAACATCTCCTTATTCTTGCTTTGAGCACCATTAAACCAAAAGTTTCCCTTTTAGTGTTTAACAGCAGAAACTGGGGTTCTCTCAAGGATGTTGAAGGTGACAAAATGCATTGGAAGGTGTGATAGTCAGCTTCTCAGCTGGGGAAGGAGCGATGAGTATGCTTTCCTGGGCTGGTGGGGGGAAGGAAGAACAGGGAGAAGCGCCTCTTCTGGCCTTGCTGGAGTCTCTTCTCATGTTTCTTTTCAAGCAGCTGAAGCTGTGTGCCAGAATGGCTCCTATTCCCCAATGTCCTCCCCAAAGAGAAAGAACAGTGAACAGAATTTGGAGCATACTGGATGAATGCTCTGCTGCCACCTTCCCATGAATCTTTGTGAGCAGCCTCTTAAGGAAGATTCCCTTAGAGTCCGGTGTTCAGCCTGAACTTGTCAGCATGAACGGAGCTCATCCCTGTCTGGAAACACACTGTTCTCACACTAGGGACTCACCCCGCCCAATCGTGCATATGCACGTGGTCCCAAAGGGGCAGGGTGGGGTTAAGGATGGAGTGATGGGGGAGAGATGGAGGAGAATATATGGATCAGTGCAAACTCACCAGTGGGTACTTGGGAAACTTCTGTGAGGTACAGGACCTACTGATAGTGATTCAGGGATGTCACCTCATGAAGGGAGGCCTCCTTGTATTCTGTTTAAACGGCATTTCCTTAACAATTTTCATACATACCCCGCTTGCCGCATTTGACACACAAAGACAAATATATGGAGAATTTGCCTCCTTATTGATAATACAAGTACAGAGGAGGTATGGGTGCCACGGGCAGCATGGGCAGCCCAGGTATCAGTGGTATCAGAAGAACCCATCTCCAATCTCGCTCCTGAACGAGGATGGTATTTTAGGGCCCATCCAACATTATGACGGCAAGGTGGTCCAGGGAAACAGGTGGTGCATCTTGAAGCATTGATGCTCTCTCATTTCTCCTGCACTTGGCCCTCCTATTCTTTTTTTTTTTTTCTTTTTCTTTTTTTTTTTTTTTTGCGATACACGGGCCTCTCACTCTTGTGGCCTCTCCCGCTGCGGAGCACAGGCTCCGGACGCGCAGGCCCAGCGGCCGTGGCTCACGGGCCCAGCCGCTCCGCGGCATGTGGGATCTTCCCGGACCGGGGCACGAACCCGTGTCCCCTGCATCGGCAGGCGGACTCTCAACCACTGCGCCACCAGGGAAGCCCTGGCCCTCCTATTCTTAAACCAGACCTACAATCAGAGCGGGAAAAGGATTGGTTTAGTATATTGAACAGTTAATGTCATAATACAAAAAGCATAGCATGCAACTTTATATGCCATTGAGATTTAAAACTGCATCAAGAGAAGCTATTTCCTTCTTGCTAAAATACCTCAGGAAAGTTACCACCACACTCCCTCCCTTCAGCTTACCCTTAGTGAGCTCCCCCTTCTGTGTGCCAAGTTCTGGCTTAGGCTTATTTTGTCTCTCTCCTCGCAATTTTAATTTTTAATTTTTTTTCTTACTTTTTGGCCGCGCCACGCGGCATCTGGGATCTTAGCTCCCCAACCAGGGATCGAACTTGTGCCCCTTGCAGTGGAAGCTCGGAGTCAACCATTGGACCGCAGGGGAAGTCCCTCTCCTCTCAATTTTAATATTCTAATGCTTTTTCCAGGTATTGGATGGAGGTTTAGCTTATGAATTGTTGTACTGTTGATACAATGCCTGGTAACAGGATAAAAATGGTCTGTATCCTGGTGGCTGATCATCAGCCATCCGGCTGCCCCCTGCCCCATCCTCACCTTGATGCGGGGGTGGATTTGGGCATGGTAAATAGTGGGCCCCATGTAAAGTCATATTGAGGGGAACGGCTCCCTATTTGAAAAGCCTGTCTTCAGTGTGAAGTAAATAATTAATAGGAAGGAACATGTTGGTTTTTTTTTTTTTGGCTGTGCTGGGTCTCAGTTGGGGTGCACGGGATCTTCATGGCGGTATGCGGTCTCCTAGTTGCGGCAGGTGGGATCTAGTTCCCCCACCAGGGATCGAACCGGGGCCCCCTGCATTGGGAGCACAGAGTCCCAGCCACTGGGCCACAAGGGAAGTCTGGAACATGTTGGATTTTTAGACAGAAGGTCTCCTTCAAGGATGTCCAAGGGGTCATTAGTCCTCTGAAATGTCTTGAGAGTTAGAAAGGTGGTCTGGCAAGGGGGGCCAGGGGGGTTGTGACTTGTCTTACTGGGACGTAAGAGTTGCTGAAGCTCTGGACACTGCGTTGATATTTTAGCCTGTAGTGTTAAGGAAAGCTGAGATCAAATCGATCCAAGTTAACAAAGACCCTCAAAAATCTTAGGCCACCCAAGAGTTTGGGGAGAAAGAGGCATACCATTGTCACCACTGTCAATGCTGCACGCTCCACCCCGCCCCACCCTCCACACCTTCCTGGGCTCAGGACCGGGTCAGCTCACTCTGCTCTGGCAACGGTCGCAGGACCTTGGACCAGAGCCTCTGGTGCCCAGCACGGTTGCGCCCTCTAGGAGCTGCTAATCAACCAGGAGATCCCCATCCCGTCCCTTATGCTTAAGGCAAGAGGGTGCAGCCTGCATTTTAGGAAGACAGCCGACAACCACGTGAGTGAGGCGTCTCTAAACGGCTCCCCCTAAATATCTGCCAACTATTAACAACTGAAAGTAAAACCTGTCCTGTGGACTCCACTGCTCCCTCAGCATCGCAGTTAATGGAATTATGTCATATTTCGTATTTGGGGATGTTTCCACTCGGCAAATTTTACATGAGACCAAGGGCCTCCTCTCTCTGTCGCCCCATTTTCCCTCTCCCATCTTAGTATTTGGGCCCTTCTGCTGCATGAATATGTAGTCCAACAAAGCCAGTGTAATAGAGCTCACTTTGGGGGGGCGGGGTTCGAGGGTACCAATGGTCTAATCTGCATAAATATAAGCAATACGCAAAGCTGGCTATCTGAGGTTCAGGCTGACACTACTTCCATATTTCCAATACCGGTTTCATAAAACAACTCCTACTGTCTTTGCAAAACAAGGGAGGGTGTCCATTAAATGTTTCTTTGGGACATTCATGCTGTAGAGTTTGGAAATAGATGAAAACATTCTCCCTTTTTCTTCATTTGTTTCTTGGTGCTCTTTTTCCCTTCAGAACTCCATGAAGAGACTACTGTGTAAACCCAGGACAAGCAAGCCACCAAAACTTCAGTTTTCCTTTTCCTCTGAGCTTGCTTTGCCTGCTTGAGAAAGCAGAGGCCTGTGCCTCCCAAGCCCTGGCCAGACCTGACCGAGAGCCCAGCCCGTGGCCTTAGGCTGCCAGCACTGCTTTCCAGACCCCACCACCAGCTCTGCAGCCCGTGTCCATCACTGCCCTCACACACGCTCTCTGCAGCAAAGCTAGTGAACCCATCCGGATTCTTCTTTGTCTCTCTTTCTTTCTTTTCTTCTTCTTTTCCCCCCAAAATAGTCCTTTGATATAACTCAGACTTTTCTATAGTCTCAAATAATCACTCCTGATCCTTTGACTCACAAACTAGTCATCACTGGAAGAGCAAAAGTATTTCACCTTACCACAGGTAAGAATCCTGCCTGAACTAAGAGTCATCCTCCACTACCAACAAATTCCACATACCCCATCTCTTCGTAACAGTACCACGAAAAGGAAGAAAAGCCTCAGGTGTTAGAAATTTCTCAAGAGACTATTCATGGATGCATTTGGTAGTCTCAAAAATTTGAACGTGGGCTTCCCTGGTGGCGCAGTGGTTGAGAGTCCGCCTGCCGATGCAGGGGACATGGGTTCGTGCCCCGGTCCGGGAAGATCCCACATGCCACGGAGCGGTTGGGCCCGTGAGCCATGGCCGCTGAGCCTGCGCGTCCGGAGCCTGTGCTCCGCAACGGGAGAGGCCACAACAGTGAGAGGCCCGCATACCACAAAAAAAAAAAAAAAATTGAACGTGTCAGGACTCCTCACGGCATACGTTACAGTCTGTATAATTCTTGCCTAACTTCCACCTTTCTCGGGTCGGTGGAACTTCGTTTGAAATTGTTGTTTTAGTTTGTTTTGTTCTTTAGACATATTTCAAAGGTTGCAAGTTGCCCTCCCGCTGCCACTATAATGCAAAACCTACTATGTTAGCAACGCTTTCAGGCTGGCCTATCAAAGAATTCCAGAAAATGAGGATTTAGGGCTGCCACTCTCTCCACTACTTTACCAAACACTTAGAAACTCCAGCAGGAGAGGGCCTCTCTCCCATGGGGCTCTGTGTGGGTGGGGGGTGAGGGGGACCTCTTCTCCTCAGCCCTTGGGCTAGAAGACCAGATCAGCCCTGGGGGATCCCTGTCGGGGCTGCCATGAGCTGGGCAGCCTTGTTTTCCTACCTCAGACATTTGTAGTTGCTGGGAGCCCCTACTTGGTCTACACCAGGCTGGGCCTTACGTGGCAGCACTGGGCACGGGGCCTCTGGCTTTCTCTCCCAGGACACTGCCAGGCTCTCATGGGCTGATCCTGGCCTAGGTTGTCCCCAGGCAAGGACGTATGCACTCCCAACAAGTGATCACCTACCGTACAGACACCCACCAGTGAGGGGGCCTCTCACCTCCTGCCCTCCTAGAGACAACTGCTTGGTCCCAGTGGATGTCACCAGGAACGGCGTCCAGGCATGGCGGCTGTTGTAGAAGGGCATCTGAGGCCACCTCAGTTGGGGGGAAGCTCACCGTTTTCCCTGCCTGGACTGACCTGGGCGCCAGCCAGGCCGCTCCGGCCCTCAGCCCCCAGCTGTGTCTCCTGCACAGGATCCCGTGCAGGATTGTGAGGCGGGGGTGGCGAGGAAGAGCCCTGAGTGGGTGCTGGAGAAGAAGGGCACCCCGGGCGTCAGGGCAAGGAAGTCAGACCTGCCCCTCAGCACACTGGCAGCAGCTCAAGCCCTGCCCTAGGCAGCGAGCTGCCTCCAGTGGGACAGCTCAGGGACCCAAAGCCCGTGAGCTGTGCCACCCAGCCCAGGCCCTCGCCTCCGGAAAGTGTTCGACATTCAAGTGCCTCCTTCATCAGCTGACAAAATGGTGTTTTACGAAAGTTCTAAAACATTCTAAAGTCCTAAAAGTATTTTCTTCGCTAACAAGAGTTCTGAGAACATCTTATTTTCTTCTAAAAGCAAGAAACCACTCCTTGTGGAAAAGATGACAAAAGAAGAGCTGCGGGAGGAGCAGACTTGGACTCTACGCTCTCCCCTCCTCATCAGCGTCAGCTTAACTAAACATACATCAGTTGCTCATCTGTTGTGTTCTCAGTGTGAGTTATCCTCTCACTCCAATGCCTGAGTATTTATATATTCACTCCTTATGCAAAGAATGTATGCTTGGTTTTAAATAATTTAACATAATTGGACTCCTTGGTGCGTTAATTTGAATAACTGCCACTTCAGACTTAACCTCAGTGTGACTCCACACAGAAGTGGTACCTAAAGGATACCAGTGTTAGAAGGAATTGAACTTGTGTGTGTGAGTGTGTGTGTAGAATTCAGAGACATATACTATATAAGTTTATATAGGTATAGTTTATACAAAGGTATATATATATATATATACACACACACACATATGTATATATATACACACACATATATATATGTTTGTATATATATGTATACACCTTTGTATAAACTATACCTATATACATATATTTGATTATGGATCTCTATCCATCTACTCAAGCACATATGAAGTCAATTCCTCAAGAACAGGTTCTTACGGGAATAAAGACGCAGACCTACTAGAGAATGGACTTGAGGACACGGGGAGGGCGAAGGGTAAGCTGGGACGAAGTGAGAGAGTGGCATGGACATATATACACTACCAAATGTACAATAGCTAGCTAGTGGGAAGCCGTCGCATAGCACAGGGAGGTCAGCTCAGTGCTTTGTGACCACCTAGAGGGGTGGGATAGGGAGGGTGGGAGGGAGGGAGACGCGAGAGGGAGGAGATATGGGCATATATGTACATGTATAACTGATTCACTTCGTTATAAAGCAGAAATTAACACACCATTGTAAAGCAATTATACTCCAATAAAAACGTTCAAATAAGTGTACAAGGCAAAAAAAAAAAAGAATAGGTTCTTAAAAGGTGTACAAACATTTTAAGTTCATTGTCTGTATGCCTTCTTCATATTCATTTGCATCAGCATTTATGTAATTGCTGCCCAGGGCTTGGGAAACCAGGCTACAAGGCCTTTTCCCCTGCACGCCATCAGCTATTGAGCTAAGTGGTGGGTATATTTACTGTTTGTGAATTTTTGGTGTCCTAGAAATTAAACTTCTACCTTTGAGTGCCAAGATAATCTAGCATGGATTCAAATTATACAAAGAGCAAGACTCTGCACACTATCTACAGTATGTGGAACATAGTACTTGTAAAAGAAATTATAGGAGAAGAAACTGAAAAAGTAGTTTTCATTATCACCCTTGGGTGTTAGACAAGGTTATAGTTCAGTTTAATTTGTTTTAGTTTTGCTTTCTTCATAATCTCCATGTAAATTACAATGATAATGTGTTACTTTTGTTCTTGAGTGTTTATGTGGGGAAGGCAAATAAGAGCTCCCACTGCACACCTGAGTCATCTTTAAGTCCACCTCTTCAAGTATGCTTCCAGATTTGTATTGAAAGTAACACCTACCTGCTTTGAACTCCCATATTATTGCTTTGTTACTCACCTGTGGCATTTGTCTTGTTCCAGAATATGTGTGACTTTAACTCATGTATTTTCTTTCTCTCCATGACTTGCTTATGTCTTCCTCTGGCCCTCATTTATAGTACATGGACAATGAATTAAACAATTATACACACACAGAGACACATACACACACTAATGATAGGGAGGAAAAGGGTGATAACTATGAAGAAGGAGAGAGAAACAGGAGAGAAGAGCCTTTGCAATTCAGACTTCCAGGGCAGCTCCACACACAGTGCTTCAGACACAGAGGAGAGAGCACGTTGCTGATCTGTCTCTCCACCCCCATGGAAGACCACCAGGTAAGTGCTAGAGCCTTTCTGGGAAGATCTTTGCTACCTCAGAGTCTGTCACTCAGGACTGCCAGATGGGCTGGGAGGAAAATAAGAGAATGGAGCCAACACTGGACAAGGCCACTAAGGCCACTCGGTGGCCTTAGTCAAGGCCATCCACCCTTCTTCTAGATTCACTTTGAACCAATCACCAAGTCCTTACTGAATGCCTGCTATGTACACAGCACTGCTCTGGGGTACTGCATGGGGAATCCTAAGAAGTGTGTCAAGTGCCAGATTACAACCTAACTGAGAAGTCACAAAATACACACACCTATACATACATACTACATTCACCCATGGTACACACACACACACACACACACACACACACACAC
>NC_041234.1:93288982-93290152 GCF_002837175.3 Physeter macrocephalus | reverse complement strand
GGGAGGATCCCGCGTGCCGCGGAGCGGCTGGGCCCGTGGGCCATGGCCGCTGAGCCTGCGCGTCCGGAGCCTGTGCTCCGCAACGGGAGAGGCCACAGCAGTGAGAGGCCCGCGTACTGCGGGGTGAAAAAAAAAAAAAAAGGCGGGATCTCTATACCCGGTAAGCATTCTTGAGTGCTTGAAGCACTGTGCTGGTTTCTACACCTGCAATCTGATGTTGATTCATTACTAAAAATCTATAGGCTAATGGATTTTCTGGCGGGGGGGGGCCGCTGGGTTTCGCTTTCTTTTCTTTTGTTTGCATAGCGCATCTGAGCACCAGGCATGCTCAGAAAACCCAACCCTGAACTCCTGCTCCCGGAGACGGGGAGTATGGCGGACTCTGATTTCAAGCTCATTGCAAAAATTCAGAGCAAGCAAACTCCTAGCTAATAATACAGGTGACCCTTCAACTACACAGCTTTGAACTTGCAAGTCCACTGAAAGACAGGTTTTTGGTTGTTTTTTTAAAAAAATTTCAATAAATATACAGGCGGCCCTCCATATCCATGGGTTTCGCATCACCAGATGCGGAGGGCCGACTATGGGACTTGAGCATCCGCCGATTTTGGTATCCGCGGCGGGTCCTGGAACCAATCCCCCGCGGATACCAAGGGGCGACCGTATTACTTTGATTACTGTTCCCTTCTTGGTACTGGCTGCTGGATATGGAGGGCTCGGTCAAGAGATAGTCCCCAAACGCTTCTCCAAGGTCTATGGAGCTTGGGTGAGCTCTCTCTCTTACCCTCCACAAATCGGGCACAGCCCCTTGGTCTGGGAAGACACCCGAACCAGTGCGGAGTACTTAGTCAGCTAGGTTGCAACCTGGGACCCGGAGTCCTGCTCTCACGCATGCTCCCTACCAGCTCCCGGGCGGGGCGCAACATCCCCCCCGCCCCCCGCGCCCGCGCCCTCTAGACGACCGAGGCCCTGCCGCATGCGCACATCAGCCAACCCAACCCCCAGCAGGCTGTGGTAAACCCACAGAGGGCGGCATTCCAGACTTCCTGAAACCCGACCAGACGCCAGAGGAGCCTTAACGTGCCGGATCGTGGGCCACCGCTCTAGCCTTGGGTCGTGAGCCGGGGGTCTCAGGAGATCCAGCGCAGCCTCCGCTGAAGCTCACAGCCT
>NC_041234.1:93283695-93288482 GCF_002837175.3 Physeter macrocephalus | reverse complement strand
ACAATGAACTTAAAATGTTTGTACACCTTTTAAGAACCTATTCTTTTTTTTTTGCCTTGTTCCATATAAGTTTTGGGGTTATTCGTTCTCATTGGTGAAAAATGTCATGTAGTTTGATAGGGATTGCATTAAATCTGTAGGTTGCTTTGGGTTGTATGGATATTTTAACAATATTAATTCTTCCAATCCAAGAACACAGTATATCTTGCCATTTTTTGGTAACATTTTCAAATTCCTTAATCAGTGTTTTATATATAGTTTTCAGAGTATAGGTCTTTCACTTCCTTGGTTAAGTTTATTCCTAGGTATTTTATTCTTTTTGATGCTATTTTATTTATTATTATTATTTTTAATTAATTAATTTTATTTTTGGCACGTGGGTCTTTGTTGCTGCACGTGGGCTTTCTTTAGTTGCGGCAAGTGGGGCCTTCTCATTGCGGTGGTTTGTTGCAGAGCACAGGCTCTAGGCGTTCGGGCTTTAGTAGTTGTGGCACACAGGCTCAGTAGCTGTGGCTCGCGGGCTCCAGAGCGCAGGCTCAGTAGTTGTGTCCCACAGGCTTAGTTGCTCCGCGGCATGTGGGATCTTCCCAGACCAGGGCTTGAACCCGCGGCCCCTGCATTGCTTTGGGTTGTATGGATATTTTAACAATATTAATTCTTCCAATCCAAGAACACAGTATATCTTGCCATTTTTTGGTAACATTTTCAAATTCCTTAATCAGTGTTTTATATATAGTTTTCAGAGTATAGGTCTTTCACTTCCTTGGTTAAGTTTATTCCTAGGTATTTTATTCTTTTTGATGCTATTTTATTTATTATTATTATTTTTAATTAATTAATTTTATTTTTGGCACGTGGGTCTTTGTTGCTGCACGTGGGCTTTCTTTAGTTGCGGCAAGTGGGGCCTTCTCATTGCGGTGGTTTGTTGCAGAGCACAGGCTCTAGGCGTTCGGGCTTTAGTAGTTGTGGCACACAGGCTCAGTAGCTGTGGCTCGCGGGCTCCAGAGCGCAGGCTCAGTAGTTGTGTCCCACAGGCTTAGTTGCTCCGCGGCATGTGGGATCTTCCCAGACCAGGGCTTGAACCCACGGCCCCTGCATTGGCAGGTGGATTCTTAACTACTGCACCACCAGGGAAGCCCTTGATGCTATTTTAAATGGGATTGTTTTCTTGCTTTCTCTCTGAGAGTGTAGTGTATTATAGTGTACAGAAAAGCAGCAGATTTCTGTATATTAATCTTGAATCCTGAAACTTTACTGAATTCATTTATTAGTTCTAGCAGTTTTTTGGTGGAGACTTTAGGGTTATCATTTTTTTTAATTCAGTTATAGTTGATGTACAATATTATATAAGTTTCAGGTGCACAATATAGTGATTCACAATTTTTAAAGGTTATACTCCATTATAGTTATTATAAAATATTGGCTATATTCCCCATGCTGTACAATATATCCTTGTAGCTTATTTATTTTATACATAGTAGTTTGTACCTATTAATCCACTGCCCCTATCTTGTCCTTCTCCCGTTTCTCCCCACTGGTAACCACTAGTTTGTTCTCTATATCTATGAGACTGTTTCTTTTCTGTTGTATTCAATAGTTTGTTTTAATTTTTAGATTTCACATATAAGTGATATCATTTGTCTTTCTCTGTCCTACTTATTTCACTAAGCATAATACCCTCCAAGTCCATCCATATTGTTGCAAATGTCAAATTTTTATTCTTTTTAACGTCCATTGTATATATATACCACATCTTCTTTATCCGTTCCTCTATTGATGGACACTCAGGTTGCTTCCATATCTTGGCTATTGTAAATGATGCTGTTATGAACATTGGGGTCCATGTATCTTTTTGAATTAGTGTTTTTGTTATTTGCAGATATATACCCAGGATTGAAATTGCTGGGTCATATGGTATTTCTATTTTTAGTTTTTTGAGAAACCTCCATACTGTTTTCCACAGTGGCTGCACCAATTTACATTCCCACCAACAGTGTACAAGGGTTCCCCTTTCTCCACATCCTCACCAATATTTGTTATTTGTAGTCTTTTTAAGAATTAATTAATTTACTTAGTTTTGGCTGCATTGGGTCTTCGATGCTGTGCGTGAGCTTCCTCTAGTTGCAGTCAGCCAGAGCTGCTCTTTGTTGCGGTGCACGGGCTTCTCATTGCGGTGGCTTCTCTTGTTGCAGAGCACGGACTGCAGGTGCGCAGGCTTCAGTAGTTGTGGCACATGGGCTCAGTAGTTGTGGCTCGAGGGCTCTAGAGCGCAGGCTCAGTAGTTGTGGCGCACAGGCTTAGTTGCTCTGTGGCATGTGGGATCTTCCTGGACCAGGGCTCAAACCCGAGTCCCCTGCATTGGCAGGTGGATTCTTAACCACTGCACCACCAGGGAAGTCCCTGTAGTCTTTTTGACAGTAGCAATTCTAAGGTGTATCTCATTGTAGTTGTGGTTTGCATTTCTCTGATGATTAGTGATTTCCGTTTTTATTTTTTTATATATTTATTTTTCTGAATCTTTGAATTTTATTTTTTTTGTACAGCGGGTTCTTATTAGTTATCCACTTTATACATATTAATGTATATATGGCTTAGTTGCTCCGCGGCATGTGGGATCTTCCCAGACCAGGGCTTGAACCCGCGGCCCCTGCATTGGCAGGTGGATTCTTAACTACTGCACCACCAGGGAAGCCCTTGATGCTATTTTAAATGGGATTGTTTTCTTGCTTTCTCTCTGAGAGTGTAGTGTATTATAGTGTACAGAAAAGCAGCAGATTTCTGTATATTAATCTTGAATCCTGAAACTTTACTGAATTCATTTATTAGTTCTAGCAGTTTTTTGGTGGAGACTTTAGGGTTATCATTTTTTTTAATTCAGTTATAGTTGATGTACAATATTATATAAGTTTCAGGTGCACAATATAGTGATTCACAATTTTTAAAGGTTATACTCCATTATAGTTATTATAAAATATTGGCTATATTCCCCATGCTGTACAATATATCCTTGTAGCTTATTTATTTTATACATAGTAGTTTGTACCTATTAATCCACTGCCCCTATCTTGTCCTTCTCCCGTTTCTCCCCACTGGTAACCACTAGTTTGTTCTCTATATCTATGAGACTGTTTCTTTTCTGTTGTATTCAATAGTTTGTTTTAATTTTTAGATTTCACATATAAGTGATATCATTTGTCTTTCTCTGTCCTACTTATTTCACTAAGCATAATACCCTCCAAGTCCATCCATATTGTTGCAAATGTCAAATTTTTATTCTTTTTAACGTCCATTGTATATATATACCACATCTTCTTTATCCGTTCCTCTATTGATGGACACTCAGGTTGCTTCCATATCTTGGCTATTGTAAATGATGCTGTTATGAACATTGGGGTCCATGTATCTTTTTGAATTAGTGTTTTTGTTATTTGCAGATATATACCCAGGATTGAAATTGCTGGGTCATATGGTATTTCTATTTTTAGTTTTTTGAGAAACCTCCATACTGTTTTCCACAGTGGCTGCACCAATTTACATTCCCACCAACAGTGTACAAGGGTTCCCCTTTCTCCACATCCTCACCAATATTTGTTATTTGTAGTCTTTTTAAGAATTAATTAATTTACTTAGTTTTGGCTGCATTGGGTCTTCGATGCTGTGCGTGAGCTTCCTCTAGTTGCAGTCAGCCAGAGCTGCTCTTTGTTGCGGTGCACGGGCTTCTCATTGCGGTGGCTTCTCTTGTTGCAGAGCACGGACTGCAGGTGCGCAGGCTTCAGTAGTTGTGGCACATGGGCTCAGTAGTTGTGGCTCGAGGGCTCTAGAGCGCAGGCTCAGTAGTTGTGGCGCACAGGCTTAGTTGCTCTGTGGCATGTGGGATCTTCCTGGACCAGGGCTCAAACCCGAGTCCCCTGCATTGGCAGGTGGATTCTTAACCACTGCACCACCAGGGAAGTCCCTGTAGTCTTGGGTTTATGTCTGGGCTTTCTGTCCTGTTCCATTGATCTATATTTCTGTTTTTGTGCCAGTACCATATTGTCTTGATTACTGTAGCTTGGTAGTATAGTCTGAAGTCAGGGAGTCTGATTCTTCCAGCTCCGTTTTTTTCCCTCAAGACTGCCTTGGATATTCGGGGTCTTTTGTGTCTCCATACAGATTTTAAGATTTTTTGTTCCAGTTCTGTAAAACATGTCATTGGTAATTTGATAGGGATTGCATTGAATCTGTAGATTGCTTTGGGTAGTATAGCCATTTTCACAATGTTAATTCTTCCCATCCAAGAACATGGTATATCTCTCTATCTGTTGGTATCATCTTTAATTTCTTTCACCAGTGTCTTATAGTTTTCTGCATACAGGTCTTTTGTGTCTCTAGGTAGGTTCATTCCTAGGTATTTTATTCTTTTTGTTGCCATGGTAAATGGGAGTGTTTCCTTAATTTCTCTTTCAGATTTTTCATCATTAGTGTATAGGAATGCAAGAGATTTCTGTGCATTAGTTCTGTATCCTGCAACTTTACCAAATTCACTGATTAGCACTAGTAGGTTTCTGGTGGCATCTTTAGGATTCTCTATGTTTGGTATCATGTCATCTGCAAACAGTGACAGCTTTACTTCTTTTCCTCCAATTTGTATTCCTTTTATTTCTTTTTCTTCTCTGATTGCCGTGGCTAGGACTGCCAAAGCTATGTTGAATGATAGTGGTGAGAGTGGGCAACCTTGTCTTGTTCCTGATGTTAGGAAATGCTTTCAGTTTTTCACCACTGAGAATGATGTTTGCTGTCGGTTTGTC
>NC_041234.1:93264013-93283309 GCF_002837175.3 Physeter macrocephalus | reverse complement strand
ATATTTTCTATTTCTTCCTGGTTCAGTATTGGAAGGTTATACCTTTCTAAGAATTTGTCCATTTCTTCCAGGTTGTCCATTTTATTGGTATAGAGTTGCTTGTAGTAGTCTCTTAGGTTGCTTTCTATTTCTGCAGTGTCTGTGGTAACTTTTCCTTTTTCATTTCTAATTTTATTGATTTGAGTTCTCTCCCTCTTTTTCTGATGCGTCTGGCTAATGGTTTATCAATTTCGCTCATCTTCTCAAAGAACCAGCTTTTAGTTCTATTCATCTTTGCTATTGTTTGCTTTGTTTCTATTTCATTTATTTCTGCTCTGATCTTTATGATTTCTTTCCTTCTGCCAACTTTGGGTTTTGTTTGTTCTTCTTTCTCTAGTTCCTTTAGGTGTAAGGTTAGCTTGTTTATTTGAGATTTTTCTTGTTTCCTGAGGTAGACTTGAATTGCTATAAACTTCCCTCTTATAACTGCTTTTGCTGCATCCCATAGATTTTGGATCGTCGTGTTTTCATTTTCATTTGTCTCCAGGTATTTTTTTATTTCGTCTTTGATTTCTTCAGTGACTCATTGGTTATTCAGTAGCATTTGTTCAACCTCCACATGTTAGTGTTTTTTTGAAGTTTTCTTCTTGTAGTTCATTTCTAGTCCCACAGGATTATAGTTGGAAAAGATGCTTGATAGGATTTCAATTTTCTTAAATTTATTGAGGCTTGTTTTTTGGAGAATGTTCCATGTGCACTTGAGAAGAGTGTGTATTCTGCTGCTTTTGGATGGAATGCTCTATAGATATCTATTAAGATATTAGACCTAATGGAGGTCTAATTTGGCATTTAAGGCCGGTGTTTCCTTATTGATTTTCTGTCTGGGTGATCTGTCCATTGATTTAAGTGGGGTGTGCAAGTCCTGAATATTATTGTTACTGTCAATCTCTCCTTTATGTCTGTTACTATTTGCTGTATGTATTTAGGTGCTCCTATGTTGGGTGCATATATATTTACAATTGTTATATCTTCTTGGGTTGATTCCATGCTCATTATGTAATGTCTTTCTCTGTCTGTTGTTATGGTCTTTGTTTTAAGGTCTATTTTATCTGACATAAGTATTGCTACCCCAGCTTTCTTTTGATTTCCATTTGCATGGAATTCCTTTTTCTGTCCCTTCACCTTCTGTCTGAGTCTTTAGATCTGAAGTGAGTCTCTTGTAGGCAGCATGTATGTGGGTGTTGTTATTGTATCCATTCAGCCACTCTTTTTCTTTTGATTGCACCATTTATTCCATTTATAGTTAAAGTAATTATTAGTAGGTATATATTTACTGCCATTTTGCTAATTGTTTTTGGAGTTCTTTTTTGTTCCTTCTTTTGTTCTCTTCCCTTGTGATTTGATGACTATCTTTAGTGTTATGTATGGATTCCTTTCTCTTTTTTTGTGTGTGTATCTATTATAGATTTTTGGTTTGTGGTTACCATGAGGTCTGTATCGAGCAGTGTATTAGATTATACATATAAATATATGTATAATCTATATTCTTTTTTCTTATTCTTTTCCATTATAGTTTATTACAAGATATTGAATAGAGTTTGCTGTGCCATACAATAAATCCTTGTGCTTTATCTGGTATATATGGTAGTGTGCATCTGTTAATCCTGTGCTCCCAATTTATCCCCCCACTTGGTAACCATAAGTTTGTTTTTTATGTCTGTGATTCTGTTTTTGTTTTGTAAATAAGTTCACTTGTACTGTTTTTCAGATTCCACATATAAGTGATATCAGGTAATATTTGTCTTTCTCTGTCTGACTTACTTCCCTTAGGATAATACTCTCTAAGTCTGTCCATGTTGTCACAAATGGCAGAATTTGATACCTTTTTAGGGCTGAGTAATATTCCATTGTATATATATATATATATATATATATATATATATATATATATATACCACATCATCTTTATCCATTCATCTGTTGATGGACACTTAGGTTACTTCCATGTCTCAGCTATTGTAAACAGTGCTGCTCTGAACATTGGGGTGCACGTATCTTTTCGAATTAGATGTAGACTTAGAATTTTAAGTTGAAATTGTACAGTCTTTGTATGGTACCAGAATATCCAGGAAGTTTTTAAGTTCATTGGCTTTGAAAGTTTAATTTGTTTGATTTATGTTATTTAATAAATCTAAAAGAGACATGTACCACAATGTTCATTGAAGCACTATTTACAATAGCCAGGACTTGGAAGCAATCTAAGTGTCCATTGATAGATGAATGGATAAAGAAGATGTGGCACATATATACAATGGAATATTACTCAGCCATAAAAAGGAACGAAATTGAGTTGTTTGTACTCAGGTGGATGGACCTAAGATCTGTCATATAGAGTGAAGTAAGTCAGAAAGAGAAAAACAAATACGGTATGCTAACACATATATACGGAATCTAAAAAAAAAAGGTAACGAAGAACCTAGGGGCAGGACGAGAATAAAGACACAGACCTACTGGAGAATGGAGTTGAGGACACGGGGGGTTGGGGGAAGGGTAAGCTGGGACAAAGTGAGAGAGTGGCATAGACATATATACACCCAAACGTAAAATAGATAGCTAGTGGGAAGCCGCCGCATAGCACAGGGAGATCAGCTCGGTGCTTTGTGACCACCTAGAGGGGTGGGATAGGGAGGGTGGGAAGGAGACGCAAGAGGGAGGAGATATGGGAAAAAAAAAACTCCAGGCAAAGTTAGGGTTAGGCAGGTTCTATGCAAGACTAAAAGGCAGCCAGGTTGACCCCCAATATGGGATGAAGTGGTCCCAGGGCATTTCCCAAGCTGAGGTCCATCCTCCAACATTAAGGGCCATACATCCTGAGTATCATGCTGGTCACTCCCAGGTGGGTGGACCCTTGAGAGTCATGATGTCAAATGACTGTTCAGAACATTCCAGTCACCCTTGAGCATGGGGCGGAGGGGGATTCTGCCACACAGCTGGTCGCCTCACTGAACAGTGCCTTGTACCGTGGGAAAGCTGTCCCTCTGTTGGCCAAATACCTGGTGCCAATACCTTGGTGTTGTTCTCTTCTTCCAGTCAGGTCCACCGTCATGTGTATGGTGGGCTGCTCTTACAGGCTCAGGCTGAAAACACCAGAGTTGCCTGAGAGTCCTGACCAACCCCACCCCCAAATACAAGTTCTTATAAGTAAGAGAAAATAGTGGGCTTTGGGGTGTGGGGCTGTTTTCTGACCTCCAGAAAGAAACATATTAGGCCTGGAAGGAAAAGGTATATGCTGAATAAAACTCTCCCCCAGACAGCCATGTGATAGGTACCACACAGCAGGATACACACAATATACTGAAGAACTTAAACACATGAAAAATTACATTATTTTTCTTGTGGAAGTAGTACTCCATGTTCTCACTGTATTCACTACCTTTCACCTACTGCCTTTGGAATGCAGTTCATTGGAGTCATAATAGTGACCTTCTGGGTTCTTTTGGCTAGTCTAATAATTAAAAATTGACAGAAGACAGATTTAACGGGAGAAAAAAGCAAATTTAATTCATATGTACAGAGGTCTCACACAAATAGGACCTAAGAAGCGACCAAGGCAGGCAGCTTTTACCTTTTTATTTATTTATTTATTTATTTTTGTGGTATGCGGGCCTCCCTCTGTTGTGGCCTCTCCCGTTGCGGAGCACAGGCTCCGGACGCGCAGGCCCAGCGGCCATGGCTCACGGGCCCAGGCGCTCCGCGGCATGTGGGATCCCCCCAGACCAGGGCGCGAACCCGCTTCCCCTGCATCGGCAGGCGGACGCGCAACCACTGCGCCACCAGGGAAGCCCCAACTTTTACCTTTTTAGACAAAGAAAGAATAAATCTGTGAGGAATTGACAGAACAAGGAAACTTAGGCTTGGATGTTTAATTAGTGAAGAATATAAGCAGAGTTTGGGTTTGGGGTAGTAAACTAGTAAAGAAGTAATAGAGTTCGTTTGTACAGGCTTCTCAGCCCTGAATTCCCTGTCTCTGGTGATAAAGATGTCTCTCTCCTGGTACACAGAGAGCAAATTTTGCATGGGAGAATTATTTCCTGCTTTCAAGGAGGACAGAGAAGAGGAGGATCAAAGTGTTCTCACATCAGCTGTTTCTCAAGTGACTTTAATTCAAAATAATCAATATGCCACTGTGGCATGTTTTGGGGTGGCCTGCTCTGAGCCCCAGCACTAGAAATCACTTTATTACTTTAAATGTCTTATCTGATCACTCTGTAAACCAAGTTTAATAATTGGTCTCTCTGTGTTTTCTGAAAGTAATGAAGGTTCCTGCCCAAATACAAAACAACAGATGGCACAAAATAAGCTCAAACTGATAAAACAACAGGTACATGAGTTACCACAACTGAATTCACCAATAAGATCTGCCTGGTCATCGTCTCAGTGCGACTCTAAAAAAAGAACAATTTGGTATTTAATCCTGAACCAAGATTTGTGGAAATCCCAAAAGAAGTCATTTGGCTCTTCCAAGAACATGAGCCTCCAGAGGCGAGGGACTATATTACAGCCAACAACACGAGACAAAAATATACCAAAGAAACACTTAACGATGAAAGACTATACAAACACAGCTTTGGAGTTATTCTATAAAGAATTTTCCTTCTTTTTTGCCTTTTACCAAAACACACCAAAATGTGAAAATTTTAAGAGTTCCTGACCTGACTGACACTCTGATTACGGGCTGTGAGACCCTGAGCAGAGGATCCAGTTGAGCCATGCCCAAACTCCTGACACAAGGAAACTATGATATAATACATTTGTGTTGGTCTAAGCAGCTAAGTTTGTGGTACAGCAATGGAAAACTAACACATAGGTTGCAATGGGCTGAGTCAACGTCCAGATATATGGATGTAAAAGGCCTAAGTTTCCCTATCATTACCTAGATCAAACAAGTTTCATCTCCTCTTCCTATGCCAACCAGTGATGACTTTCTGGATTGCAATGTGGTAGATGGACTAGCTGACCAGAGATGTTCATGCCCGAATCCCTGTATCCTGAGAAGATGTTATCTTATATGCCATCTGCAAAGAGGGACTTTGCACATATAATTAAGGTTATGAACCTTAACATAGGGAAATTATCCTGGATTAGCTGGATGGGCCTAATCTAACCACATGAGTTCTTCAAAGTCAAGAACTTTCTCTGGCTGGAGGCAAGAGAGAGGTAGCAGATAGAGCAGTTGGAGAGTCAAAATGTAGGAGGAACTTGGCCAGCTCTTGTTGAAGGAAGGTCACATGAAAAGCATGAGAAGGGGGACCTCCCTGGTGGTGCAGTGGGTAAGACTCCGAGCTCCCAATGCAGGGGGCCCAGGTTCGATCCCTGGTCAGGGAACTAGATCCCACATGCATGCTGCAACTAAAGAGTTCGCATGCCACAATTAAGGAGCCTGCCCGCCACAACTAAGACCCAGTGCAACCAAATAAGCAAATAAATATGTAAAAAAAGAAAGAAAAGCATGAGAAGGAATGAGGGCAGCGTCTAGTAACAAAAACTGACTCCCAGCTGACAGACAACAAGGAAACGAGGTCCTCAGTCCCACACCACAAGGAACTGAATCTGGCTAACAATCTGAATGACCTTGGGAGTAAATTTATCCCCAAAGCCTCCAGGAAGGAATGCAGCTGACACCTTGATTTCAGCCTTGTGACACCCAACAGAGGATCTAGCTGAGCTACATTTTACCTGGGCTGCCAACCCACACAGAACTGGGAGAGAATAAATTTGTATTACTTTAAGTGACTACGTTTGTGGTAATTTGCTATGGCAGCAATAGCAAATTAATACACAGTGTTTAGGAAGATTCTGAGGCTATATCTGGGTACTGTGGGAAAGTGCTCAATGACTAATCAAAGATATGCGCCAGGGGAACAAGAGAGAGGTGACTTATACGGTCTCCATTTGTGACCCATGATCTCCATGCTCTGCTCAGGGGTAGAAGTCACCTAGCTATGCCTTCTGCCTGCAACGCCTTCCCCCCAGGTATCTGCAACGGCTTGCTCTCTCGCCCTCTTCAGGACTTTCCTCAAAAACAACTCACCAGGGGCCTTTTCTGCCCACCCCAACTAAAATTTCATCCCCTACCCCCTTCCTGGAAACCTTTTACACCATGTCCCTGCTCCATTTCTTCTCTTTAGCTCTCCTCACTTCATAATGTCCTTATTTATTTTGCGTATTCCCTGCCTGTATCCCCATCAGCAGAATGAAAGCTCCATGCAGGCAGAGGTGTTTGTGTCTTTTGTACACTGTTGTATTCCCAGAACCTGGAAGAGTGCCTGGCATATTAATCTCTGTTGAAATAAAATTACCATTAAAATGAAGAGGCTTTTATCCTGGTTTGTCAAGTTCACACATCCCAACATCTTATAGGGAGAGAATCTCCATATAATTGCAGCTGGCACACATTCCCATGGTGGAGCCTGGTCTCCTATCACAGCTGCAGCACAGCCGGGAGCAAGTCACCACATCCCTCATCAGGTCCAAGGAGGACGGGAGGAGAAAATGGTCATAAGTTGCAGATGATTCTTCCTACGCTAGTTCGTTAAACTGGGAGGAAGCTGAACAAATAACAGGGTTGGATGTCAAGTCATTTCAAACACACAGGAACAACAACGCCCCGGCACAACTTTCACCTGTATTTCAAAAATGTTTATATGTTGTCATATTTGCTTTCTCTGTCTGTCTCCTGAACCTTGCAAAAATAGTTACAGTTGTCATGACATTTAGAACTCTAAAAAATTCCACTATACATCTCCTTAAAAAAGGAAATGTTCCTACATAACCACAATGCTATTACATCTTAATAAAATTAACAATAATGTAATAATATTAGCATATATCTAGTCCATATTCCAATTTCCGCAATTGTCCCAAAAGTCTTTTATAGCTATTTTTAGAATAGCTATCTGTTTCAGGCATTGCATTTGTTTTGCATTTATATGCAAAGAAGCTAGAGTTGAATGATTTTACAACTTCCTGGATTCATCAGTTTTCTTAGTCACCTCTAGTTAACTCTAGTAAAGTAGTTGTCTAGGTATTACTAGTTATCTCTAGTGCTAATATTTCATTCCAACAAGAAATATGAATTTAGGGTTGAGAGGATGGTGTCTTTCAGCTTGAGGACTCTAACTTACCATATACAAATGAGCCAAAAATGGCCTCTGTCTATTGGCCGCTACGTGTTTATTTCTTCACTGGAGGCTGAGACCCATTACCTCAAAAGCCTGCTGGAGCCAAACAAATTTTTACACATCCAATTGTTTAAAACATATCCAAATTAACCATATTTTTATCCATTTAGAGTGTGGCTGTTTTACCTTCCCCATGAAATTGTGCCTAACATCTGCTAGCCATCAGTAAGATGAGCCCTGGGCCAGTAAGACCACAAGCCACTGCTGCCCTTTGGTGCTCTCTGACCCAGATACTCTCTACGGTGCTGCAAAACAACATCTACAAGTCATCTTTCTGGTTTAGTCTAGGTAGCTCTAGTTAACAAATTACCTAGATTCCACTGGATATCTGTACAATCAGCCCGTTATTAGAACAAGGAATAAGAATTTAGACAGAAGATTGTGGTCTTCACCTTACTGGTTTGGAATGGTTATTCTAGTTATCACTAGTTATCTATAGCTAACAAATCATCTAGGTCCCCTTACATATCTATGGTACTGTGGATGAAAACTGTCGCCTGCCATATCAGTAAACAAGGGATGTTGCAGCCACCAAGCCAGCAGCCACTACAGCCCCCCAAAACGGTGCACCCCGAGGGGATTCAGGATGGAGAAAAGCAGGAAACTGGCCCTAGATCGCTAAGGTGCCTATCAAAGGAATGACTTCAATGAGCCCAGATTTTTGCATCTTCCCATACAGAGAGAAACGCATCTCAATGACTTGCGATGTATGGTTTCTTTAATTAACAGTAATCTTTTGATGTTCTGACTACCTGGCTTTTGTTGCAAAAACCCCTGTATATCCTGGCTCCTCCCTTACCTCTTTGGAGCAGTCCCTCAGAGCGGTCTGAGAAGCTGTCTTCTGGGCTGAAGTCCTCAGTTTTGTCTACCAAATAAAACATAATTCTCAACTTTTAGGTTGTGCATTTTTTTCAGTCGACAGTACTAACTCATTATTCCAAAAGAAAATAAGAATTTACATTTTAGAAGAATTATTTTTCAGCTTTCTGACATCAATGAGTATTAGTAGTTATCTCTAGATATCTCCTGTAAACTAGTTATCTATGTACCACTGTTCATCTCAGACTTATGAGTTCTTTCAACACAAAACATAAAAGTTAGATTGAGAAGGTTATGTTTTCCAATTCAGGGCTTCAACTCCATATACTAATATTGTTTAGGTAATTAGTAACCTAAGTTTTATTATTTAGCTATATTATTAACTCATTAATCTACCAGGAGAAAAAGAATTTAGGGTCCAGAAGAACCTACATTTAAGCTCCTAACTTCAACTACTTATTCTAGATCTCTCTAAGTAACTAGACACCTAGTGCCAATGTCTATAGTACGAAATCATTATTCCAACAAAAATTAAGACTAATATTATTCTATTGCAATAAAATACACATAAATAAAACTTACCATCTTAACCATTTTTAAGGGTATATAGTTCAGGGGCACTAAGTACATTCACATTGTTGTGCAGCCATCACCACCATCCATCTCCAGAATTTTTTCACCTTCCCAAACTCCATACAAAAACTCCCAAATCCCACTTCTCCCAGCCTTTGGGGACTATCGTTCTACTTTCTGTCTCTATAAATTTGACTACTCTGGGTATCTCACATAAATGGAATCACACAATATTTGTCCTTCTGCGTCCGGCTTATTTCATTTAGCTTAACGTCTTCAAGCTTCATCCATGTTGTAGCATGTGTCAGAATTTCATTCCTTTTTAAGGCTGAATAATATTCTATTGTATGTATACATCACATTTTGTTTGCCCATTCATCTGTCGATGGACATTTGGGTTGTTTCCATCTTTTGGCTATTGTGATTAATGCTGCTATGAATGTGTACTCAAGTCCCTGCTTTCTGTTCTTAGGGAACTGCTGTGGAATTGCTGGATCATGTGGTAATTCTATGTTTAATTTTTTGAGGAACCACTATACTTTTTCTCATAGTGGCTGCACCATTTATATTCCAACCAGTAATACACAGGGTTTCAACTTCTCCACATCTTCACCAACACTTATTTTCTGCTTTGTTGGTAACAGCTATCCTACTGGGTGTGAAGTGCTATCTCATTGTGGTTTTGATAAGCACTAACAGTTAAGAAGAATGTTTTTAGCCTTCTGGCTTCAAATTTTTATTCTGTTTTTATATGATTATCTCTATTTAAATCTTACTTAAGCCAATTGTCATTTTCTACATTACTAACTGAATATTCAAAACATAAGAATTGAGCAGAGTGCTTTCTAGCATCCTAGATTCAAACTGTTCTAGATATCTGGTATATTACTTACCTGGTTACTAATAGTTATCTTATTACTGATGCAGCATTTCAATGAGAAATGAGAAGTTTGGGTTGAGAAGATTGTGTTTTCCACATTCTGGCTACAAGTACTTATCTGTAGTTGTCTGTAATTAGGTAGTTACCTCGTTACCAGTAGTTATCCATAGTACTAAATCTTTTTTTTTTTTTTTTTTTTTTTTTTTTGCGGTACGCGGGCCTCTCGCTGCTGTGGCCTCTCCCGTTGCGGAGCACAGGCTCCGGACGCGCAGGCTCAGCGGCCACGGCTCACGGGCCCAGCCGCTCCGCGACACGTGGGATCTTCCCGGACCGGGGCACGAACCCGCGTCCCCTGCATCGGCAGGCGGACTCTCAACCACTGCGCCACCAGGGAAGCCCCATAGTACTAAATCTTTATTCCCACATGAGATAAGACTGTGCTGTGAGGAGTGGTTTTCAACGTCCAGATTTATACAGATTCCTGGTTTTCTCTAGCTATCCATAGTAGACAAATTACCTAGGTACCAATAGTTATCGACAGTCTAACTCATTACTGCAACAAGAATTAATATTTAGTTTTGAGAGAAACGGATTTCAGCTTCGTGGCTTCAAATTATTCTTCTAAGGAATATCTAGTTTCCCCTAATTAAATAAATACATAGGTACCACTACTCACTGATACTACTCATTATTATCACAAGAAATAAAAGTTATATTTCAGAATAATGTTTTTCTTTTTCTATTTTTCTTTTTTTGGCCACGCGGCATGTGGGATCTTAGTTCCCCCACCAGGGATCGAACCCGTGCTCCCCACAGTGGAAGTGTGAGCCCTAACCACTGGACCACCAGGGGAAGTCCCAGAATAATGCTTTTTCTTAACAGCCTCATCTAAAGTATTTATTCCACTTTTTTCTAGTTACCTTCATTTAACTAATTACCTAGGTACCACTAGATAACCATACTCTTTGCTCATTTTTCCACAAGCAATTTGTATTTAAATTTGAAAAAAAGACGTGTTTTCCAGGTTCTGGACATCTATAAGTTTTTCTACTTATCTCTACCCATTTCTAGTTATCTAGCACCCTAGGGACACTCAGTTATCTGTAGTGTTATCTGACTTTCCCAACAAGAAATAAGCAGGTAGAGCTGAGAAGAATATGTTTTTCAGCTTCCTGGATTCAACTAACAATTCTACCTATCACAGTCATCTTTAGTTTACTTGTTGGAATTCTGGAAGTGAAACAGTGGAGCTAAAATAGAGTTCTTCACTGGATTTCCTGACTGGTAAGCCCAAGTTGGTCTCATTTGACTTCCCGTAGCCCATGACATGGACTGGGGTTCCCAAAACCTTGAGTGGACACCTCAGTTGCTATGATAACATAACCCTCATGACATACCTCTCATCCTAAGAATGCTGTAAGACATTACTTTTACTTTGGGATTCATCTGAGACTTTCCACTCCCTCCCATTAAGCCAAAGCAGTAGGGTGTCCCAGTGAGAGTGAATCCTTACCTTCGCCAGATCATCTTTCTTAGCAGGCATGTTCTCATTTTCCTTTGTGGAACCCTTACACAAGATACCTTCATTCGGCAAAAGAGACAAATGTTCACAGACCCTGCAGTAAAAGTCTGGCAACCACAGAGAACCAGTCCCATTGGGTCATGTGGCTCTTCCAGGCAAAGTGCCTTTGTTTTCTGTACCTAGCTTAAAGGAAGAGACCACGGTGGTCTCCACACTGCACGGGACTTTTGGGGTCATCCAGTTCACACCCTTCATTTTACAGATTTGGGACACAGGCTCAGAGCAGTGGAGTGGCCAGCCCAAGAAAGCACACAGAGTTCACCCCAGAGAAGACCAGCCTTTTGGTGGCCATGCCCTCCACTGGGCCTTGTATCATCCAGCTGCAGGCAGTGCACATCAGCCCAAGTTCAGCTCCTCGGCACTGAAACCTCCATCCTGCCCAATAACTCTTTCCTTCAAAGGGCTGAAGACTCAAAGCTCCCACCAAAGCCTGATCACTGAGCCATTTTACCTCTAGGGAAAGGAATCAACCTCCCCTGCAGAGGCATTCGGCCTCCTGATGTCCACAGTTTCAGGCCCTGAGAGTGATGCAATTTGTACCCTCCTCACAAAAGGCCGAGTGTGCTTCCGTTACAACAGCCCTCATTTCTCCCAATCTCCTTGCAAAGCCAAGTGTGCCAACTAGCGGCATGACCCATGATCAAGACCCAGCCCTAAGCTTGTGCTGAATTCGCTTTTTTAGGAAAGGAGGATAATGGAAACTGTCATTAGGCAATTACTACTCACTTTGAGGTTGATAATTTATGGTTTGCCTTGATCAATGTCACACTTGCTTCTTCTCAGATATCAGCATGAAGCTATGGGGCGGGGACCCTGGGTGCGATGGTGTAAATATAATTTTCAACTGCCTTGAGCTGTCTCCACCTACCCACGCCCCCCCTCACCACACCAAGAGTAGGTCTTAAGGTAAATGTCTGAATTCCTAACATTTACATGCCAATATTTTAGACTCCAGACGTACAAAACACGTCTCCTACCCACACGCTTGCTTTCAAAATCAAGGGACACTAGACACTGAAGTGGCGGCATTCAGGCACGGGTGTGTAATTGATACGCCTACACCCACCTGAAGCACGGCCCCCAGACAAAATTAGAGCTGCTATTGAGAATTGCAGGTTTGGAGCACCACCTCCTCCTATTCCGGGCCCAAGAATCTTGGTTTAGGAAAAAAAAAATGGAGACAAGGTAGAGACCACAGAAAAGTCTCTGTCCACCTCTCCCTTGAACAAGAGAGACAAAGGGTGAAACAAAGGATATTTTTTCATAGTAAGTGGAAAGGAGGCTCTAGGGGAAAAAGAAATCAATGTCAATAGCTGGGCCCAGAGCTATCGATCCAGTTTAGGGAGCTGGCTATTGAGGGGGGCTGGCAGCTCAGCACTTCCTCTGGATAGTAGTCGGGGGGGTACAAGGAGATGGCTCTGGCTGGCTGGGCTTTCTAAGAGAAAGGAAAAACAGGACTCAGGTTCATGTGCAGATGAGTTCCTTACATCCCCTTCCACAGCCCCCATCACAAGGTCAAGCAACAGAGCTCTTTTTTCTTTTTTTCCTCTCTTGCCTACCCTCCTTTTAACGCAACCGGTCACCTTAAGGGATTTCACCAGGACTGAAATATTCATAAGGAAGAAGGGAAAGTCAAAATGGGGGGGACGGGGTGGGGGCGCTCGCTGTGACTGGCCCTAGCCCAGGTCCCCAACCCCAGCACCTCAAAAAACATCCAGAATGGTCCTATTTCTTCATTTTAACAAGAAGAAATTCCTAAGAATATCCAATTAGGGAATTCCCTGGCAGTCCAGTGGTTAGGACTCTGCACTTTGACTGCCGGGGCCTGGGTTCAATCCCTGGTCGGGGAACTAAGATCTTGTAAGCCATGTGGCACGGCCAAAAATAAAAAATAAAGAAAAATAAAGACTATCCAGTTAATTCTGTGGGCCCACCCACCACATCAAAACCTTAACGCCAACAGGGAGTCAGACAGAAATATTGCCAGGTGCTGAATTGGTTCTGTTATTTATTTAACATAGAGACTTAGACTTCAGGGGTCTCTGTTACCAAACCTGCCCTTCCGTTAGATGAATGCATTCTATAGTTTCAAAACTCTGCTTAACACTCAGTTTAAAAGAGTGTTCATCTCGTACACTGTTTTTCGGGTTTTTCAAATTTATTTATTTATTTATTTGGCTGCACCAGGTCTTAGTTGCGGTATGCGGGATCTTCGTTGCCGCATGTGGGATCTTTAGTTGCGGCATGTGAACTCTCAGCTGCGGCATGTGGGATCTAGTTCCCTGACCAGGGATTGAACCTGGGCCCCCTGCATTGGGAGCGCAGAGTTTTAGCCACTGGACCACCAGGGAGGTTCCTCATACACTGTTGATGGGGTGTAAATTGGTGCAGCCACTATGGAAAACAGTATGGAGGTTCCTTTAAAAACTAAAAATAGAACTACCATATGACCCAGCAATTCCACTCCTGGTTATACATCTGAAAAGAACAAAAACTCTAATTTGAAAAGGTACATGCACCCCAGTGTTCATAGCAGCACTACTTATTTACAATAGCCAAGACATGGAAGCAACTGAAATGTCCCTCAACTGACAAATGGATTAAGAAGATGTGATATATATATATATATATATATATATATATATATATATATACAATGGAAGATTACTCAGCCATAAAAAAGAATGAAATTCTGCCATTTGCAACAACATGCATGAACCTAGAGAATATTATGCTTAGCAAAATAAGTCAGATGGAGAAAGAAAAATACTATATGATATCACTAACATGTGGAATCTAAAAAATAATACCAATGAACCTATATACAAAACAGAAATAGACTCACAGACATAGAAAACAAACTTATGGTTACCAAAGGGAAAAGGGAAGGGAGAGGGATAAATCAGGAGTATGGGATTAACAGATACAAACTACTATACATAAAATAGATAACCAACAAGGACTTACTATATAGCACAGGGAACTATACTCAATATCTTATAATAACCTATAATGGAATATAATCATCAAAAAAGAAAAACGTATCACTATGCTGTACACCTGAAACTAACACAATATTGTAAATCAACTATATTTCAATTAAGAAAAAAAAGAAAAAGAAAAAAAGAAGGCTGACCACACCAAGATGGGAATGTGAAGAGATAAGGAAAGAGAGCTCATAGTCATGACGCAGCCATCCAAGAATAGTAACCAAATCCAAGGCCAGAAATTGAAGTCCATGAGCCTCACCCTGCTCCTTCTCACCATTCCTTCCCCTGAGAACCATGAGAAGACTTTAATCCACAGGAAACAGACCAATGGTACTTTCAATAGCTCTTAACACTCCCTTGCCATTCCAGGGCGTTTTGCACAAGCACGGCTTGCTCTCCCTTACCACTGGTAGTCCTGTAATATTGTACAGCAATATCTCAATTACGTAGAATCAGACTAGGAGGTAATTTTGGTTCATAGCATTGCATATTTATTGCAGGAAAAGGCAAATTGCCAGGAAAGAGTCTTTTTTTCCTTTTGTTGAGTTTTTATCTTTTTTATTTTTCCTACTGTTTCCGTTGTAATCATTCAGAGAAAAGTCCCAGGGTTCAGCACACATTCTGTCAAATTTTCTAGCTGTAGTCTTCTGACAATGAAATCTGATCTCCAGAACAATGACTCTGAGACACTGCAACCTCACAGCGGATCCCAAGAACATGTCACGCTCATTTCTGACCCTCCAGTTTGCTTGTTCTGTTCCTCTTCCCCCTTTTTCATCTTGCCAATTCATTCAGGTCTTGCCTTATTCTCCTTTCGTTCTTCCTCCTTCCTTTTTCATCCTAGCCTGCCCACCTGGTGTCTCCCCTCCCTGAACTTCTACAAACCTGAAGTGTGGATAACTCATTTGGCAAGAAAGGTCATAAACAATGGCCTCCCAATGAAACTTAACTGTTTTGTGATGTAAATCCTGTGTCCCTTACCTGCACAGTAAGTACCTGAAGTACCCACTGAGTCTTCAGCTTTTTTGTTTCCCTCAATACAGCTGGCTAGGCGGTGCTTTACAATCATGAATAATGACGATTAAAATAGCTACAATTTTCTGAGGGCTTAAAGTGTACAAAGTACTGTGCTAAGCAATATGCATGAATTATCATTGTTCTTTTTTGCAGAGGAGAAAACTAACGCAGAGGGAGGTTAAATCAGCAGTCCCCAACCTTTTTCGCACCAGGGACTGGTCCTGTGGAAGACAGTTTTTCCATGGACTGGGGGATGGGGGGTTGTGGGCGATGATTCAGGTGGTAATGCGAGCCACGGGGAGCGGGGGGATGGGGAGCGGCGGATGAAACTTCCCTCGCTCACTTGCTGCTCACTTCTTGCTGTGGGCCTGGTTCCTAACAGGCTTCGGGCCACTACCGTCCTCGGCTCAGGGGTAGGGGACCCCTGGGTTAAATAATATGCCTAAAGTCACACAGCTGACAAGTGGCTACAACAGAATTCATTGAATCAAATATTCAATTCATTTCAATAAATTCTTTGAATTTGAGAGAAAATGCACTAGGGCAGCGGTCCCCAACCTTTTTGGCACCAGGGACCAGTTTCATGGAAGACAATTTTTCCACGGATGGGGGAAGGGGGGATGGTTCAGACGGTAATGGGAGCGATGGGGAGTGATGGGGGGGGATGGGGAGCCACAAATGAAGCTTCACTCGCTTGCCCCTCACTCACCTCCTGCTGTGTGGCCCGGTTCCTAACAGGCCTCGGACCTACCAGTACCAGTCCATGGCCCCAGGGGCTAGGGACCCCTGCACTAGTGAATGTTTTCACATTTCTTTTCTTTTTAAAAAAAAAAAATTATTTATTTAGTTATTTAGTTTTGGCTGAGTTGGGTTTGTTGCTGCGCACAGGCTTTCTCTAGTTATGGCGAGCGGGGGCTACTCTTTGTTGCAGTGCATGGGCTTCTCATTGTGGTGGCTTCTCTTGTTGCAGAGCACGGGCTCTAGGCGCACAGGCTTCAGCAGTTGTGGCTCGCGGGCTCTAGAGCGCAGGCTCAGTAGTTGTGGCGCACAGGCTTAGCTGCTCTGCGGCATGGGATCTTCCCAGACCAGGGCTCGAACCCATGTCCCCGGCACTGGCAGGCGGATTCTTAACCACTGCGCCACCAGGGAAGCCCTTCACATTTCTTTTCAATAGGACAGATGGAAATAAACAAAAAACATAGGTTGTGTGCTCATTCTCAGTTCATCATAACATTTCATTGACCAGAATAACCCCATACCTTAGACATTCTACTGAATTAAGGATTCACTTTATCACCATGGCAATCCTTCTGGATAAAAATTAAGCAGGTTAAACCATTGGGCATGAACCAGGTATTTCTCATTTATTCTTGTACCTGCATCAATTAAATGAATTCCCTTCACTTTAAACTATCTTTTTTTTGTTATTCATTCATTCATCCATTTATTCTCTGTCATAGGATTTAAGGCAACATATAACATATAAGACATACATACAATAAGAAAAGAAAAATGAAAAGTGGTGGTATTTTTAAGTTAGTGGATTAAGCTGTTATTTTTCAAAGAAAACACAATGTCCCTTTCCCTATGTCAACGGTAAGCAGTGTGTGAACACACAATATTATGGAAATATAGAACTCTCACACTTCAAAAAGCAAGATAAGAACTTCCAGTTTCCAGCCCCAAATGTAAAGGGTATGGAAGTCATTCTCATCTTCACAACAAGAAAAAACTGAACAAACTAAAAACAACTCTTCTTAGATCAGAGAATTGAAGTCACAGGGCAAACTGCTCCCCTGAAAACTAGAGAGACAGACGGATAAAGAGAAACACAGTTTACCAGGAATAGAAGCCCAAGAGCAGAAACCCACCGTTGGAGCCAGTATGAGTAGGGACACATTACACTGCAATTGAGGAATTTCTAGAAGCTCAGTATGGACTACCTTGAGAGCTAACACTGAGGGCAGAGTTCCTTAAGGGGACTCCACACTCTCATGACTTTTACCTCGAGGAACAGCCACCAAGTTGTCACTGTAAAGATTAGAGAAAAACCCCCTCTTGCTTACAGCAAGGGGAGAGGAAAACTAACCTTCTTTTTTTTTTTGCTGAACCCCTTGGCTTGTGGCATTTCAGTTACCCCACCAGGGATTGAAACCGGGTTCTCCACAGTGAAATCAAGGAATCCTAACTACTGGACCACCAGGGAATTCCTAAAAAGTAACCATTTTGAAATATGTCCAGAGCTCTGTTTTCTTCAACAAAGACTTGCCCTGAAGGGAAATTATTTTACCAGCGCCTAAGTGACTTGGGTTTCACCAAAGCCCAGCTGACCAGGGGGCAAGGAAATACCCAATTCCAGCTCCTTCTAGCCTTCCTGTCTCAGCTAAAGGGAAGAGTGGGAAAGCTGAGAAGCACTTGTAAAGGTCACAGCCCAGGGAGATAGGCTCACTAAAAGACTGAGATCTAATCATAGGACTACAGACTGCTTCCCCTCCTCCCAACCTTACCACCACATCAATAGTGCTCCTGTATAACAGTGGATGATAGCTGAAAAGAACTGCAAGCCTCAGACTCTGTTTAAGAATAAGCCTTGAGGGCTTCCCTGGTGGCGCGGTGGTTAAGAATCCACCTGCCAATGCAGGGGACATGGGTTCGAGCCCTGGTCCAGGAAGATTCCACATGCTGTGGAGCAACTAAGCCCATGTACCACAACTACTGAGCCTGCGCTCTAGAGCCTGCGAGCCACAACTACTGAGCCGGTGTGCCACAACTACTGAACCCTGCGCCTAGAGCCCATGCTCCGCAACGAGAGAAGCCACCACAATGAGAAGCCCATGCGCCGCAAGAAAGAGTAGCCCCCGCTTGCCACAACTAGAGAAAGCCTGCGGGCAGCAACAAAGACCCAACACAGCCAAAATTAAATAAATTAAATAAATTAATTTTTTTAAAAAAAGAATAAGCCTCGGGACTTCCCTGGTGGTGTAGTGGTTAAGACTCAGTGCTCCCAACGCAGGGGGCCTGGTTCGATCCCTGGTCGGGGAACTAGATCCCACGTGCATGGTGCAACTAAAGAGCCTGCCTGCCACAACTAAGAAGCCCACCTGCTGCAACTAAGACCTGGTGCAACCAAATAAATAAATAAATCTTTAAAAAATAAAAAAAATAAGCCTCTAAGGAAACTCAAAGATGACAGGGGAAACAAAACAAGGACACTAGTGGAAATTTTAGCCACTGACACCTACTACTAACAGTAAACACAGTCTAATTCCTAGCCAGATAAACACAAAACCTCACACCAGAAAACCATCTACTTCAGTTCTTTTATCCAATACATCATGTCTGGCTTTCAACAAAAAATTATAATGCATGCTAAAAATTTAAAAAAAACATATTCTGAAGAGCTAAAACAAGCATCAGAACCAAACTCAAATATGGCATAGACATTTGGAATTATTTGATCTAGAATTTTTTTGTGTGTGGTACATGGGCCTCTCACTGTTGTGCCCTCTCCTGTTGCAGAGAACAGGTTCCAGACGTGCAGGCTCAGTGGCCATGGCTCACGGGCCCAGCCGCTCCGCGGCATGTGGGATCTTCCCGGACCGGGGCACGAACCCGTGTTCCCTGCATCGGCAGGCGGACTCTCAACCACTGCGCCACCAGGGAAGCCCTAGAATTTTTTTTTTAATCTTTTTTTTTTTTTTGGCTGCGCCATGCAGCTTGCAGAATCTTACTTCCCCGACCTGGCATCCAACCTGCACCCTTGGCAGTGAAAGCACAGAGTACTAACCACTGGACCACCAGGGAATTCCCTGATCTAGAATTTAAAATAACTATGATTAATATACTAAGGGCGGTAATGAAAAACGTGGATAAAAATGCAAGAACACATGAGTAATGTAAGCTAAGAGATAAAAACTCTATGGAAGAATCAAAAGGAAATGATAGAAATCAAAAACACTGTGACAGAAATGAAGAATGCCTTTGATGGGCTTATCAATAGACTAGACAAGACAGGTAAGAATCAGTGAGGTAGGGCTTCCCTGGTGGCGCAGTGGTTGAGAATCTGCCTGCTAATGCAGGGGACACGGGTTCGAGCCCTGGTCTGGGAAGATCCCACATGCCGCGGAGCAACTAGGCCCGTGAGCCACAACTACTGAGCCTGCGCGTCTGGAGCCTGTGCTCCGCAACAAGAGAGGCCGCGACAGTGAGAGGCCC
>NC_041234.1:93259645-93263424 GCF_002837175.3 Physeter macrocephalus | reverse complement strand
ACACAGCAAAAATAAATAAATAAAATTAATAAACTCCTACAAAAAAAAAAAAGAAACCCACTTGAAGACACAGGTAGATTAAAAGAGACAGAGAAAAATATACCATGCTAACACTAAACAAATAAAGTTGGAATAGCCATATTAATTTCAGACAAAGCACACTTCAGGACAAGGAAAATTATCAGGCATAAAGAAGGGCATTGCATAACAATAAAGGACCTCAATTTTCCAAGAAGACATAATAATCCTTAATATATACATGTTTAACAACACGGTCAAAACACATGAAGCAAAACCTGACAGAACCGCAAGGAGAAATAGACAAATTACTATTGCACTTGAAGACTTCAATACACCTCTATTAGTAATTAACAAATACAGCAGGTAGAAAATCAGTAAAGATATAGTTGAACTAATCCCATGATCAGTAAACTGAATCTAATTGACATTTATAGACTACTTCAACCAACAATAGCAGAATGCACATTCCTCTCAAGCTCACATGGAACATTCACTAAGATAGACTACATTCAAGGCCATAAAACACACCTCTAAGTAACACATGGGTCAAAGAAGAAATCTCAAGAGAATTTGAAAAAAGATTTTGAACTAAATGGAAATGAAGTAAAAATCGTCAAAATTTGTGGGATGCAATGAAATCAGTGCATAAAGAGACATTCATCATATTGAATGAATATATTTTTAGAAAAGAAGAAAGATCTAAAATTAATAATCTAAGTTTCCACCTTAGGAAACTTAGAAAAAGTAGAGCAAATTAAATCTAAAGTAAGCAAAAGGAAAGATATAAAAACCAGAGCAAAAATTAATAAAATTGAAAACAGGAAAACAATAGAGATAATCAATGAAACAAAAAGTTGGTTCTTTGAAAATATTAATAAAAGTGACAAATCTCTATTCAGGCTAATGAAGATAAAAAGAGAGAAAGTATAAATGGCTAATATCAGAAATGAAAACGGGGGACTTCCCTGGCAGCCAGTGGTTAAAACTTCATGCTCCCAATGCAGGGGGCATGGGTTTAATCCCTAGTCAGGGAACTAAGATCCTGCATGCCGCATGATGCGGCCAAAAAAAATAAAATAAATAAATAAAAAGGGGGGGGCTATCAAGTACTCTTACAAAAAAAAATGAAAAGGGGGCCATCACTAATGATCCCATGGACATTAAAAGGACAATAAAAGAATATTATGAACAACTCTATGGCCACAATTTGCTAACTTAGAAGCAATGGACCAAGTCCTTGAAATATACAATCTACCAATACTCCTACAAGGAGAAATAGACTATCTGATAAACCTAAATCTATTTTTAAAATTGAATCAATAATTAATAACCTTCCAAAACAGAAAGCACTAGTCACAGATGGGTTCACTGGGAAATTCTACCAAACATTTAAGGAAGAAATGATACCAATTCTCCTCAATCTGTTCCACAAAATAGAAGGAGAGGGAAAGTTTCCTAACTCATTCTATGAGGTAAGCATTACCCTAATACCAAAACCAGACAATACATTACAAGAAAGGAAAACTGAAGACCAATATCCCTCATGAACATAGATGCAAAAATATTCAACAGAATATTAGCAGATCAAATTCAACAATGTATGAAAAGATTTATATTCAATACATGATGACCAAGTGGGATATATCCCAGGTATGCAAAGCTGTTTCACACTCAAAAGTCAATTGTTGACTTTTGAGGCTAAAGAAGAAAAATCACATATTCATATCAACAGATGCAGAAAAAGCATTTGACAAAATCCAACACCAATTCATGCTAAATACTCTCAACAGGGAATTCCCTGGCTGTTCAGTGGTTAGGACTTGGTGCTTTCACTGCCGTGGACCTGGGTTTGATCCCTGGTCAGGGAACTAAGATCTAACAAGCTGCGCGAGGCAGCAAAGAAAAAAAAAATACTCCCAACAAACTAGGAATAGAGGGGAAGTTCCTTAATAGAGTAAAGGACATCTATAAAAAACTAAAAGCTATCATCATACTTAATGGTAAGAAAGTAGATGCTTTCACCTTGAGATCAGAAACAAAGCAAGAATGTCCCCTCTAACCACTCCTATTGAAGAACATACTGGAAGTCCTAGGTAATGCGCTAAGACAAAGTGAAATAAAAGGTATAGGGGGCTTCCCTGGTGCCGCAGTGGTTAAGAATCCACCTGCCAATGCAGGGGGCAGGGGTTCAAGCCCTGGTCCGGGAAGATCCCACAGCCAGTGGAGCAACTAAGCCTGTGTGCCACAACTACTGAGCCTGCGCCCTAGAGCCCACGTGCCCCAACTACTGGGGCCTGCGTGCCTAGAGCCCGTGCTCCGCAACAAGAGAAGCCACCGCAATGAGAAGCCCACGCACCGCAACGAAGAGTAGCCCCCACTCACTGCAACTAGAGAAAGCCCGCGCACAGCAATGAAGACCCAACGCAGCCATAAATTAATTAATTAATTATTTTAAAAAGTTCACTGTTATTTAAAAAAAACAGGTATAGGGATAGGGAAGGAAGAAATAAAACTGTCTTTGTTCTCAGATGACATGACTGTCTAGGTAGAAATTTCCAAGGAATTGACCAAAAAAAAACCCCCCCAAACCCTCCTGGAACCAATAAATGATTATAGCAAGATTGCAGGACACATTCAATCATTTTCCTATATACCAGCAATTAGCAATTGGAATTTGAAATTAAAGACACACCGTTTATATTAGCATGCAAAACTGAGATACTTATGTATAAACCTAACAAAATATGTGCAATATCTCAATATCTATGTATGGAAAACTATAAAACTCTGATGTAACAAATCAAAAGATCTGAATAAATGGAGAGATATTCTACGTTCATGGATAGGAAGACCTGATATTGTTAAGAGGTCAGTTCTTCCCAACTAGATCTATAGATTGAACATAAGCCCAATCAAAATTTCAGCAAGTTACTTTGTGGAAATTGACAAACTGATCCTAAAGTTTATATGTAAAGGCAAAAGACCCAGAATAGTCAAATTAATACTGAAGAAGAACAAAGCCAGAAGACTGACACTACCAACTTCAAGACTCACTATAAAGCTACTGTAATCAAGACAGTGTGGTACTGCCAAATGCATAAACAAATAGGTCAATGAAACAGAATAGAGAGTTCAGAAATAGACTCACATAAATATAGTCAACTGATCTTTGACAAAGGAACAAAGATATTACAATGGAGAAAGAAACAACTGGTGCTGGAACAACTAGACATTCATGTTCCAAACAAACAAAAAAACAAATCTCACATCTTTCACTTCTAGAAGATAATATAGGAGAAAAATCTAGGTAACCTCAGGTTTGGCAATGGGTCTTTAGATACAACACAAACAGCACAATCCATGAAGAAAAACTGATAACTTGCACTTCATTAGAATAAAAAATGTGTGCCCTGCAAAAAACATTGTTAAGAGAATGAAAAGACAAGCCACAGACAGGAAGAACATGTTTGCAAAACACATATCAGATAAAAGACTTGTATTCACAATATATAAAGAACTCTTAAAACTCAACAAAACAAACAATGCTATTTATAAGTGGGCAGGGCTTCCCTGGTGGCGCAGTGGTTGAGAGTCCGCCTGCCGATGCAGGGGACGCGGGTTCGTGCCCCAGTCCGGGAAGATCCCACGTGCCCCGGAGCGGCTGGGCCCGTGAGCCACGGCCGCTGAGCCTGCGCGTCCGGAGCCTGTGCTCCGCAACGGGAGAGGCCACAACAGTGAGAGGCCCGCGTACCGCAAAA
>NC_041234.1:93251066-93258595 GCF_002837175.3 Physeter macrocephalus | reverse complement strand
AAAAAAATAATAAAAATAATAAAAATAAAAATAAAAAAGAGTGGATATATGTCTACATATCAATATAAGTGATTCACTTTGCTGTACAGCAGAAACTAACACGACATTGTAAATCAACTATACTCCAATAAAAATTAATTAAAAAAAAAGTAAATTAAATTTTAAAAAAAAGAAAAAAAGAAATGAGCTACCAAGCCATGAAGGAACTTTATTTTTTTTAATATTTATTTATTTATTTATTCGGCTGCGCCGGGTCTTAGTTGCGGCACGTGGGATCTTTTAGTTGCATCATGCAGGCTCTTGGTTGCAGCATGCGGGATCTAGTTCCCTGATCAGTGATCGAACCCGGGCCCCCTGCATTGCGAGCACGGAGTCTTAACCATTGGACCACCAAGGAAGTCCCGACATGGAAGAACTTTAAATACATATTGCTAAGTGGAAGAAGCCAGTCTGAGTCCAACAATGCGACCATCTGGAAAAGGTACAACTGTAGGGACAGTAAAAAATGTCAGAGGTTGCCAGGGGTGGGGGAAGGGGAAGAGAGCAGAAGAGTAAGAATGAATAGGTGGAGCACAGGGGGGTTTTAGGGCAGTGAAACTATACTGTAATGGTAGATACATGACCTTAAGCATTTGACAAAATCCATAGGAATCAGGACACAAAGAAGTGAACCCTAACGTAAACAACCGGTTTTTGTTAATTACAATGCAGGAATGTGGTTCATCAACTGTAACAAATGTACCAATTCAAAATGTTAATAACAGGGGAAACTGTGGGGGGGCAGGAAGCTAGCTAGGGTGGAGTGGGAGTGTATGAGAACTGTCTGTACTTTCTGCTCAATTTTGCTGCAAACCGTCTAAAAGAAAATAAAGTCTACTAATTTTTTTTAAAAGCAAGACAAGATCAAAGCGTGAATATTGCTAGCATCTCCGCTTGTTTGAATCCAATGTTTTCAAGATGTGCCTATATTGGATTTTCGGTTTCTTGGTGTAGTTTACCTGATAACAGATATAAAAGTACTTCGTGTGGTGTTGGTTAAATTTTGCAAAACCTCATTCTGGGAAACTCGTGTTCTTTCATTTTTAAAGCAAAGGAAGGAGGAAGGGAGATGTGGAGAAGGAGAAGGAAAGAAGAAAAGAAGACGGCAGCCCGAGGAAATAAAATACCATATTTAACATTTGCCCTTAAAGGAATAGCAAATGTGCAGCACATTTATCTTTTAATATCATCACAACCAAAGTTTTATACCTTAAATGCCACAAATAAAGACATCAGTAAATTGGAATTAAGCAATGCAGGAGTGGAGGGCTGTATCTTCTTTGCCTCTGTATTCAACCATCTTTCCCTTTTCTCTGCTTTCACACAGAGATGTGAATTGATAGTTGTTTAATTTTATTTGGAATCTGTGATACCACAACCATTGGCTGTGCTTCAGGATCTGAGTTATTTGCCAAGTTTTGCGGCTTCCTCAGTTTCCACCCTTCTCAGACATTGAGGATGAGCTTTCCCACGCTCAACACTAGCCTCTAGCAAAGCTGGTCAATATCCTATTCCCCTAGGGGCCTGGTGGGCAGCAAAACACTCAGATTCTCCATCCAAGCCATGCTGTGTGCAGTGCATTATTCATTCTTTCCTCTATCTTTTGCATACACACACACAGACACTTTAGCTCAAATATATCCTGCAATGGTCACATCATTCCATTTCATCCTGTGTTAATTTGGGCCATCAGAACACTCCCATAAGCTCCAGCTGCTTTTCTACCTGTTGGCAGACATAGCTCCTCCCAGTGACGGTAAGCTAGAAATAATTGTCCATTTATGGCACAGTTTTCCAATGTGAAATTCATATTGGCTGACCCAAGAGTTTGATAAATTTTCCATACATCTAGAGGCCTAATATCATCAAACTCCTTCCTATAAATGGAGCATCAATTCATTATCAGAGAAGAAATCCTGGTGTTAGAGGGACTGACAAAGCTGGCACCATAGCAGAGTTACTAGAGACCACAAGTATGTATCGACCAAGAAGTAATTGGGAAGAAAAAAATTTTTAAGTATGTAGTTCAGATTTTGAGCCTGTAAATCCTTTCAAAACAGATTAGTAATTTAAAACTTTGTTTTAGTCTTGGAACTTCTTAAACAATCGTTGGTATAATTGGAAAGCACCCAAAATTCAAACGGACACAGACTACAAAAGAGTCCCCCTAACTTCTACCACCTCAATCCCCATTTCCACAACCCAGATCCCAGCCTGGGTGCTCTGGGTGGTAGTCATGAACCTGTCCAGGCAACTCAGATTACAAAGAGAAGTAGTTAATGAAAGCCAAATGCCCTCATAGCCCATAACACACAAAGGATTTAACTCCTGTAAAGGACGAATCAATGTGAGTGTGAATGATTCCTTGTCTTGGCTGGGCTGGGCTTCCACAGGACTCAACATCTGCCTGACTCCATTCACTACCTATACCTGCCTGTGTGCTCTGGCTTCCTCCTCACTTCCTAGTCAAAAAACACAGGCTGCTCCAAGGAAGCTGAGCAATAAGCATAACATGCAAATCAGAGGTGTTCATTGGAACTAAAATGCATGCTTACCAGCCATTGGGCAGGTAGACCAAGCACTGTTCCAAAGTTGGCTTTTACAGGCAATTGATGTGAAAGTGTACAGCCAGGTGTCACAAAAGTTAGGCATAGGTTTTCCACTGAAAACTGTCTTATTAGAAATTTCCCTAAATCCCCATCCCAAATAACATAACTTCTCTTACTCAATTCAGTTATTGGTCCTCACCCCATGGCTAATTGTATTTACATAGAAGATAGCCAGTGGTGTGGTCCGCTTTTTCCATTTAACATTATATTGTACATCTTTCTCTTAAATTCCAAAAAAAGGAGATCTCCAATAATCAATGGCATTAGTTTTCATGGTCTGATAGGTTACTTCTTAAGAGGAAAACCCCAGAGGCCATCTAACTACTGATAGACTGGATTCAGAATTTCCACAGCAGTGGCAGGTGAGGGGCAGGGCAGGGAACTGAGTACAGGATGGAAGAAGACAGGGAGGGTGGAAGAGAGATTGACTGAGATTACAAGAGGGAAAAATGTTCTACCACCTTTCATTGACATCTAAGAATCTGGGCTTTATAGATATCTTGGTTTGCACCTCAGCTCTGCCATTTACTTGATTTATGGCACATTTGTCTTTCTGAGACTCATTTTTTAAAAACATTTGAAATGTAGAATATTAACCCTGGTTGTTATGCGGAATACAGATAATACATGTAAAGTGCTGTGCAAGTAGAATGTGCTCAATATAATGGTGTCTATTACTAGCATCATTATTGATTTCCTACCATTAAATGTAATTTACAACTGGAAATAATTTTTTAAAAATAATTTCCAGAGCAAACTCATTGTGCCTTCAAAAATTAAGGTCAGTAGAAAGGAAACCATCAACAAAATGAAAAGACAACCTACTGAATGGAAAAAAACATCTGCAAATTATATGACCAATAAGGGGTTAATATCCAAAATATATAAACAGCACATACAACTCAGTATCAAAGAAACAAACAACCTGATTTTAAAATGGGCAGAGGGGGTTCCCTGGTGGCGCAGTTGTTAAGAATCTGCCTGCCAATGCAGGGGACACGGGTTCGAGCCCTGGTCCGGGAAGACCCCACATGCCGCCAAGCAACTATGCCCGTGCGCCACAACTACTGAAGCCCGTGAGCCACAACTACTGAAGCCCGTGCGCCTAGAGCCCATGCTCTGCAACAAGAGAAGCCACTGCAGTGAGAAGCACGCGCACCACAACAAAGAATAGCCCCCGCTCACCACAACTAGAGAAAGCCTGCGCAGCAAATGAGGACCCAATGCAGCCAAAAATAAATAAATAAAATAAATAAATTTTTTAGAAAATGGGCAGAGGACCTGAATAGACATTTTTCCAAAGAACACCTACAGATGGCCAACAGGCACATGAAAAGATGCTCAACATCGATAATCATCAGAGAAATGCAAATCAAAACCATAAGATACAACTAATATAATATTATAAATCAACTATATGTCAGTAAAATTTTTAAAAATAAATTTTAAAAATTAGTATAATTAGTGTTTTAATGCTCTTTCATTTAAAACAGTATAAAATGAATAGAAATAATGACCATTAACCATGTATTGCTGAGCTAGTATATATCAACTGAAGAAAAACACACAACCTAAAAGTTGCCAATTATGTTTCATTTGGGGACCTTACTGAGGACTATAGCCTGGGAGACAGCCTCTCAGAGAGCTCTGAGGAACTTTTCAGAAGTGGTAAGGGAGGAGCCACGATATATAGGAGTTCTTGCTGAAAAACAAAAATAAAAAACCTGTAGTTGAACATCAAAAGATTACTGCTAATCACAAAACAACCAGACATCTCACGTTAATGACTTTAGTGCTTTTCTCTGTATGGGAAGATGCCAAAGTCTGGGCTCATTGCAATTATTCCTTAGATATGCATCTTCCCTATCTAGGGCCACTATCCTGTTTTTTCAACACCCTGAATTCCCCTCAGGGGTAGGGTGTGGGGGTCAAGGCGGCTGCAGTGGCTGGTGGCTTGAGGGAGGGCAACATTCCTAGTTTATTGGTATGGCAGGCAACATTTTTTTTTGTCCTCACATATGTTGGGACTAGTTTAAGGAGCTAGACAAGGAGAGGGTTATAAATTCCTTTTGCTGGAGCACATTGGTGGCGATGAGTGGCTGAGAGATAAATATGCAGTTTTCCCCTGTGCTGCGAACCTAACTGGAATGTTAACAGGCTCAAATCAGTAATACAGAGTTTGTGACCTCTAAGCTAACTGAGCAATATGGGGCTTAGACATCGTAGCTCTCCACCAATTTAGATAAACCCCCTTTAATTTGCTTAGAATTGTAAAGAAAAAAAAAAGTGTGTGTGCGCGCGCGCGTACCCGCGCACTCATACATACATACATAGACACATTTATTTATTTACTTAGTTACAACGTATTTATTGTTCATACGGCCGCTCAGTGACATGTGTCCTGTGGCCTGTCGTCCTTCCCTTCAACTATTTCAACTCAAAGCTGAAAAAAGTACAAGGTCTCCAGTAGAGCTTAGACTTGAGCAGCCTCACTCGGAACCCGAAGGATGAGCCGACCTGGTTGCCCCACCGGCAGCTTTATACGGATACACACATCCCGTCCCATTGGCTGGACCGCCTAGGTCCGGGGAAGGAATTTGCCAACGTACTCGGAACTGCTTCCAATATTTTCTCGGGTTCGGGTGGTGTCGCGGCTGCTGGTCCTGGGAGCGAAGGCAACGGAGATCTTCCCATCTCGAGAGCGCCCCCTTCTCCCACGGCTTCAGAGGCCCAGCAACAGCTATGGCTCCGGTGTCTGGCTCCCGCAGCCCGGAGTGGGAGGCCTCGGGCTCTGGGAAGAGCCCTAAGCCCAGCCAATCCTCTCCCCGCGGGGCTGCCGCTCTCGCTCGCACTCTTGCTCTCGGTCCGGGGACCGGAATGGCCTTAGCCATCAACTGAGTGGCCCCAGCCAAGGCTCCCGAAACCAGTCCTACCGCTCCCGCTCGCGGTCACGCTCTCGAGAGCGGCCCTCCGCGCCGCGGAGCGCCCCTTTCGCTTCGGCCTCCTCGTCCGCCTATTATGGCGGCTACTCACGCCCCTACGGGAGCGACAAGCCATGGCCTAGCCTCCTGGACAAGGAGAGGGAAGAGAGCCTGCGGCAGAAGTGAGTGAGACGAACGCACTTTATCTTTCGTGAGCCCACCAGCCTTCAGTGTCCGATTTATCTTTCATCTTCCTCCCGACTATACCCATTTCGCTGTCTCTCCCTGACTTGCGCCCATTTTCATCCCTTCCTTCAGTCCACCCACGATAACAGCTTATTCGCCTTTTCTACCCTAGGTTTTCACTCATCCTCGGGCCCCTTCATCTAGTGCCCTGGTCTCCCGCGACCCCCTATCGGAATTATAGCATTTACTTGGTGTGTCGTTATCATTCGTGAGCATGTTTTATTCCCCACTAGACTGAGCTCATGGAAAGGAGGAGCCCGGTTTTATTGATCACAAAATTCACAGTGCCTAGCACTTTGTAGGCGCGCAACCATTGCTTGTTGAATGATCAAACAGGTTTGAGATGATAGGGTGGGTGGAATTGTTTGGTAGCGATTTGTGAAGGGTTGAGATTAAGATTTAAATTGGAGAAGAGGAAAACCTCTGAAACAAGATGTTTGAATAAATGTCAGAAAAGTGATCTGCTAAACTGTAGATTGGACTACACTGAGAAAGATATTGTTAAGTGGTCTCAATCTTGACCATGAGAAATGAGGTCAGGGTGAGATCATATCTCCTCTAAAGAGACGAGTATTGGAGTGGAAAATGAATAGTTTAAGAAGGAGAAAGGAAAAGGGTTATAATTATTGCTTTGTAAGTTTTTAATTTTTTTTTACTTTTTAAAAATTGAATTATAGTTGATGTACAGTGTTTTAAGCTACAGGTGTACAATATAGTGATTCACAATTTTTAAAGGTTATACTTAATATATAGTTATTATATGCTTTGTAAGTCTTAATATCTAATACTTATTGGTTGTTAAATTGTGTATCAGTTACTGTACTGAGTGCTTTACCATACTGTATGTGTTTTTTTAAAAACGCCAAGAAATTAAAAAGTATAACAGGCATTTAGGAGCAGGTTAAGGTTCCAACAGCTGAGAGATGTCTTCATGAATCTTTTTCTTCCAGGAGTGGGAGGTAATAAAACATAGTGATGAAGAGGACAGACAGGCTCCAGAATCAGACTGCCTGAGTTTGAAGCCATCCTTTGCTGCTTAATAGTTGTGTGACCTTGGGCAAGTCACTTAACCTCTTTTGTTTTTTATTATATTTATTAACTATATTTAATTATATTTATTAACTATATTTAACCTTTCATTTCTTCACCATTTAAAAGGGGATAAAATTAGCACGAAAGCTTTTTAAGAGTTGTAATGACTTAGTGCCTGCAACATAATAAATAGTCCTTAAGTGTTAGCTGTTAGTGTTTTGGGCATGGGAGCAGAAACAGTAAAAACAGTCCTGAGTTAGGTTGGAGACCTACTTTTCCAAATTAGAATTTCCAGAAAGTTACCCCCAGGCTGTGTCGATCAAAAAGCATCCAGTTTTCTTATTAGACATTCCTCACCAAAAGATGTCAGAATTCCTTGGATGAAATTTGCATTTGTACATTTAGAAGATAAATAATTTATCTTAAGAGTACAGATGAAATCAGGTGGCGGGAGGGATAAGAACTTGACTGGTTGCTTTTTTCAGCCTGTCAGGCATTCTTTGTCTTATATGTATATATTCAAAGTTTGGCTATAAGTATGTCCCCTATTAGATTATTTTTAAATCTTTATTGGAGTATAATTGCTTTACAATGGTGTGTTAGTTTCTGCTTTATAACAAAGTGAATGAGCTATACATATACATATATCCCCATATCTCCTCCCTCTTGCATCTCCCTCCCA
>NC_041234.1:93219334-93250948 GCF_002837175.3 Physeter macrocephalus | reverse complement strand
AGATTCCATATATATGTGTTAGCATACGGTATTTGTCTTTTTCTTTCTGACTTACTTCACTCTGTATGACAGACTCCGGGTCCATGTTACTTCAAGTGGGAAACCTGAGTCTGACTCTGCATGATTACACCTTTTACCCTGAATAAAGAAGAAAATAATTGATTTTTAAAAAATCAAACCAATTATATTTATTTTGTAAGGTTTTTTTAAAAAAACAAGTGGCATCACAACAGCTAAACTTTGAGGAATTAAGCCTTCGTTTTTTTGTGTGTTTTGTGTGTGTGTTTATAAGTAATATCAAAAATTAAGGGAAGAAATCACAAACATAAGACAAAACAAAAAATTTTGTGTTTTCCAAAAGTAGATAGAGGATTTACTCCTTTTTGAAAAAAGGAATTAAAGGGAAAACAGAAAACAAGTGCTGTATCTCATTGAGTACAGTTTTTGTCAAATAAAATTTTTCTTTTCACTTTCAGAGCTCCTTTTATTTTCTACTTCTAATGCTTTGTTGTTATTTTCTTCATTAATTCCTGAGTTTCTGAAAACAGAAGGTTTGACCTTATCAAAAGTAGAGAATTCTCTTTACTTTCTTAAGGATACATAAACAAATGAAGTTATTTCCAAATGTAAAACTGTCTCTGTCACATATTGCAGAAGATGAAAGGAGCAATTAGGAGCTATGTCATGCATGCAGCAAGGGACACACTCGACAGCCTCCCAGGCTGAATTTCTGGCCCGGCCTGTCAGGCTGTCTGTAGTCTGTACCATTTGATAGTACTGTCAGAACATCAGATCCTAAGTGTTGAGTTTACATTTAAACCAAGTTTTTATTAATTTAAAGTTTAAACTGTAAAGGGAAAATGGAACTTAACTGGACTCCTTTGACTTTTATTATATATTTAGGAAAGTTTAGCCATGGAGTTATAATTTACCTGCTTATCTCTTCTAGGAGATTAAGTGAGAGAGAGAGGATTGGAGAATTGGGAGCTCCTGAAGTATGGGGACTTTCTCCAAAGAATCCAGAACCAGAGTAAGTGATTTAAAAATATATTTTTTAAATGCAACATTTGTTTAAATCCAGAGTCTATTGTCAAATTTTTTGTTAAGAACTTTAACTACAGCTTTTTTTTTCCTCTTTCTTGTGATTTATGCTATTCTACTCCTTAAGTTTTTTTTTTTTTTTCGGTATGCGGGCCTCTTACTGTTGTGGCCTCTACGGTTGCGGAGTGCAGGCTCCGGACGCGCAGGCTCGGCGGCCATGGCTCACGGGCCCAGCCGCTCCGTGGCATGAGGGATCTTCCCGGACCGGGGCACGAACCCGTGTCCCCTGCAACGGCAGGCGGATTCTCAACCACTGCGCCACCAGAGAAGCCCTACTCCTTAAGTTTTAAAAACATTGAACATACCTAAGGATTAAAACATGCTTCTAGTGGATTTTAGCATGCTAATTGTTCTCTTTAAGTTGTAATTCATGAGGTGCTAATTTCCTATTCATAGAAGGGTTCAGTGTTGAAACAAATACATTTATATTATTTTTTCTCAATCCAGTAACTGATTGCATGTCAAACATTAGCATTACAGAGCGTTTTTTAAAAATGAATATACTGATATGGGTTTGTTTAGTTTCCTGCATACAGTATTGTTGAAGGCCTAATGCTTTCTCTTTCTCCCTATTTTTTTTTCCTCTTTGGTGCTGTTCATAAGCTGCTTCTTCCCCCTCCTCTATTTCTGTGGTTTCTTTAGATTGAGTTGAGACAATGTGCTTGACAGGTAAACTTGTTATTTGTAACAGGGTGATAAAGCATTATTATCTGAAAGTTCTTATTTCTTCTTAAAAAAATTAATTTTTTCCCACCACCTGTTATTTTTTTTATTGAGGTTTAATTGACCTACAATATTAGTTTCAGGCATACAACATAATGATTTGATATTTGTATATATTGCAGAACAATCATCACAATAAGTCTAGTTAACATCCATTACCATACATAGTTATAAAATTTTTTTTCTTGTGATGAGAACTTCTAAGATTTACTTTCTTAGCAACTTTCAAATATGCAATACAGTATTATTTTATTTTTATTTTTGGCTGAGTTGGGTCTTTTACACTGCGTGCGGGCTTTCTCTAGTTGCGGCGAGTGGGGGCTACTCTTTGTTGTGGTGTGCGGGCTTCTCATTGCGGTGGCTTCTCTTGTTGCGGAGCATGGGCTGTAGGTGTGCGGGCTTCAGTAGTTGCGGCTCGCGGGTTCTAGAGCGCAGGCTTAGTAGTTGTGGCACATGGGCTTAGTTGCTCTGCGGCATGTGGGATCTTCCCGGGCCAGGGCTCGAACCCGTGTCCTCTGCATTGGCAGACGGATTCTTGACCACTGCGCTACCAGGGAAGCCCCAGTATTATTAACTGTAGTCGCCATGCTATACATTACATCCCCAGGACTTATTTATTTTATAACTGGAAGTTTGTATGTTTTTATACCCTTCACACATTTTACCCATGCCCCACCCTCTGGCAACCATCATTCTGTTCTCTGTATCTGTGAGCTTGGTGGTTTTTTGTTTTTTGTTTTTTAGAGTTCACATAAGTGAGATCATATGATAGTTGTCTTTCTCTGTCTGACTTATTTCATTTAGCAAATGCCCTCACAGTCCATCCATGTTGTCTAAAATAACAAGATTCTTTCTTTTTTAAGGATGAATAATATTCTGCTGTGGTGTGTGTGTGTGTATATTTCTCACAGTTTTTTGTTGTTGTTTTTTGCGGTACGCGGGCCTCCCACTGTTGTGGCCTCTCCCGTTGTGGAGCACAGGCTCCAGACGCGCAGGCTCAGTGGCCATGGCTCACGGGCCCAGCTGCTCCGCGGCATGTGGGATCCTCCCAGACCGGGGCACAAACCCATGCCTGCTGCATCGGCAGGCGGACTCTCAACCACTGCACCACCAGGGAAGCCCTCTCACAGTTCTTTTTTATCCATCTGTTCATGGATATTTGGTTGTTTCTATATCTTGGCTCTTGTAAATAATGCTGCAATGAGCATGAGAATGCAGATATCTCTTTGAGATACTGATTTCATTTCCTTCAGATATATATCCAGAAGTGGGATTGTTGGATTATATGGTAGTTCAATTTTTAATTTTTTGAAGAACCTCTGTACTGGATTCTATAATGGCTGTACTAATTTATATTCCCATTAACAGGGTACAAGTGTTCCCTCTTCTCCACATCCTCACCAACACTTGTTATCTCCTGTCTCGTTGATAATATTCATCCTAACAGGTGTGAAGTGATATCTCATTTAGGTTTTGATTTGAATTTCCCTGATCATTAGTGAGGTTGAGCATCTTTTTATGTACCTGTTGGCCATCTGTGTGTCTTCTTTGGGAAAATGTCTATTCAGATCCTCTGCCTATTTTTAAATCACATTGTTTGTTTGCTATTGAGTTGTATGAGTTCTTTATATATTTTGGATATTAACCCCTCATCAGATATGATTTGCAAATATTTTCTCCCATTCAGTAGGTTGCCTTTTCATTTTGTTGATGGCTTCCTTTGCTGTGCAGAAGCTTTTTAGTTTGATATAGTCACACTTATTGATTTTTGCTTTTGTTACCTTTGCTTTTGTTGTCAAATCCAAAAAATTATTGCCAAGACCTATGTCAAGGAGCTTACCACCTATGTTTTCTTCTAGGAGTTTTATGGTTTCAGGTTTTACATTCAAGTCTTTAATCCATTTTGAGTTAATTTTTGTGTAATGGTGTAAGATAATGGTCCATTTCATTCTTTTGCATGTAGCTATCCAGTTTTCCCAGCACCATTTATTGAACAGACTGTCCTTTCCTCATTGTATATTATTGGCTCCTTTGTCATAAATTAATTGACCATATATACATGGATTTATTTCTGGGCTATCTGTTTTGTTCCATTGATCTATATGTCTGTTTTTATGGCAGTACCATACTGTTTTGATTACTGTAGCTTTGTAGTATAGTTTGAAATCAGGGAGCATGATGCCTCGAGCTTTGTTCTTCTTGCTCAAGATTGCTTTGGCTATTCAGGGTCTTTTGTGGTTTCATGCAGATTTTAGGACTGTTTGTTCTATTTCTGTGAAAAAATACCATTGGAATTTTGGTAGGGATTTCATTGAATCTGTAGATTGCTTTGGGTAGTATGGATATTTTAACAATATTAATTCTTCCCATCTGTGAGCATAGAAAATCCATTTCTTTGTGTCTTCTTCAATTTATTTCATCAATGTCTTATAGTTTTCAGTGTACAAGTCTTCCACCTCCTTGGTTAAATTTATTTCTAGGTATTTTATTCTTTTTGATGGAATTGTATTCTTAGTTTCATTTTCTGATAATTCGTTATTAATGTATAGAAATGCAACGAATTTCTGTGTATTGATTTTGTATCCTGCAGCTTTACTGAATTCATTTATTGGTGCTGACAGTCTTTTGGTGGAGTCTTTGGGATTTTCTATATATAATATCATGTCATCTGCAAATGACAGTTTTTCTTCTTCCTTTCCAATTTGGATGCCTTTTATTTCTTGTTCTTGCCTAATTGCTCTGGCTAGGACTTCCAATACTATGGTGAATAAAAGTGGTGAGAGTGGGCATCCTTGTCTTGTTTAGCTTTTCACCATTGAGTATGATGTTAACTGTGGGCTTGTCATATATTTCTTTATTATGTTGAGATACTGAAACTTGTTCTAACAGATACCTTTAAAATACTCAAAGAGGGCTTCCTGGTGGCTCAGTGGTTAAGAATCTCCCTGCCAATACAGGGGACATGGGCTTGAGCCCTGGACCGAGAAGATCCCACATGCCGCGGAGCAACTAAGCCCGTGTGCCACAACTACTGAGCCTGCGCTCTAGAGCCCGTGAGCCACAACTACTGAAGCCCGCGTGCCTAGAGCCTGTGCTCTGCAACAAGGGGAGCCATCGCAATATGAAGCCCACACACTGCAACAGAGAGTAGCCCTTGCTCACCGCAACTAGAGAAAGCCCGCGCGCAGCAACAAAGACCCAACGCAGCCAAAAATAAAAATAAATAAATAAATTTATTTATTTTAAAAGAATACTCAAAGAATTAGAGTTGAAAGGAATCCTAAAAATAATTTTCTAGGCAATTTCTAAATTACTCCAGATGTGATCTTCAGAGGAACAGACTGTGATATGGAAATTCCCTTTTTAAGCTATTGTAGAATGTTAATAATACTCATTTTCAGAATTCTCTTACAACAAGATGAAATCTCTACAGCTGTAGTGTGTTAGATTCTTGGTCTGGGGAGACAGAACAGTTGCTTCTCTACCGTATGTTTGTTCCACAAGTAGAATGAAATTATGAAGTCTTCCCTCAGCCTTCTTATCTCCAGTTTCTCTCCTCTTTCCTTATGGTTCCTGTTTCCCTGCATTTGCCTTGTTGTTTCTTCAAAAATATAAATTCTTCATGCTGCTTTCAGTGTGAATAGCATTTTATTAACTCGAAAGCTTTATGCAAATGTAAATGATTATTCTACTGTTATGAAGGTGGTTGGCTGATAAGCCGTACTGTTAAAAAAGCAGTCCGGTGCTCGCTTTGAATGGTTCTTGGACAATCAGTTTGTTACTGAAAAATTTTAAGTGTATATTTTTATACTCCGTGGTCCATATTTTATCACTTTTCTGATTCTTAATACAATTTTCTTTAAATTCAGCTCTGATGAACATACACCAGTAGAGGATGAAGAGCCAAAGAAAAGCACCACTTCAGCTTCTACTTCAGAAGGTATTTTTTAAATATAGGACTTTTTGATTGAGAAGTTTAAAAAATACGTTTATAAATAGTTGAACATTAGACTTTACACAAATCACCTGTCATCAATTCCTTTTCAGTAGCAGTCCGGTGCTCGCTTTGAATGGTTCTTGGACAATCAGTTTGTTACTGAAAAATTTTAAGTGTATATTTTTATACTCCGTGGTCCATATTTTATCACTTTTCTGATTCTTAATACAATTTTCTTTAAATTCAGCTCTGATGAACATACACCAGTAGAGGATGAAGAGCCAAAGAAAAGCACCACTTCAGCTTCTACTTCAGAAGGTATTTTTTAAATATAGGACTTTTTGATTGAGAAGTTTAAAAAATACGTTTATAAATAGTTGAACATTAGACTTTACGCAAATCACCTGTCATCAATTCCTTTTCAGTATTAGCCAACATCCTTCTGTGAGCCTTGCTTCAAAACTAGTTGTACTTCTTGAAAGCTTATTTTAGAAGAAGGTTCTTAAAAACAATAATAGCCAAGAGTTTTGACATCGGCAGGCGGATTCTCAACCACTGCGCCACCAGGGAAGCCCCTCAGTATTTTTAATACAATAAAATTGAAAACTAGTTGTACTTCTTGAAAGCTTATTTTAGAAGAAGGTTCTTAAAAACAATAATAGCCAAGAGTTTTGAACACTCACTGACTTTGTGTTGGGTACCCTGCTAAGTGCTTGATATGCATTATTTCTATTTAATCCACACAGTCACTGTAGGACACATCTTAGAGATGGAGAAATGGAGGCCCAGAGTGGGTTATAAGTACCGCACCCAAGGCCACACAGTTGGGATTCAAACCTAAGCCGTGTGACTCCAGATTGGTTGTGTGTAGCTGTACAAGGCATGTGGCACCGAACCAAGTTGGGGTTAGTCTGTGAGATGTGTGGTGCCAAACCAAGCCACAGGGGGCTGCCTCAGCCCAGTGGAGTGGCTCTTTTGTGAGATTCTCACACTCAGTGGGCACCTTTGTGCAATTTTCAAAAAGGTACACCATAGGGGACTCCCTCAGGCCAGCAGCTGATTTATGTATCACACTTCCTGTGGGGCGGCACATCACAAAAAAGCCACCTTTTTGCGCCCTCTCCTGGCTGATGGCTGACAGAGGGTGCCTCCTCGGGACATGTTACACTAAGGCACCCCTTCCTCTGATGTCACCTGGGTTTCCTGGCCCTCACTGTCACCTTTCTTCCTCACTGCTGGAAGGCTGAGCTTTCTTGAAGCGCAAATCTGAGCATGGCGGTCCCTACTTAAAATCCTTCCGCAGTTCTCCATGGCCTTCAGGGTAAAGTCAGATCCCGATTGATCTCTTGCATCACACGTACCCTGTGGCTCTCCTGCAGCATCCTCTTTGGCCTAAGAATGACCTTCCATCTCCTTGATACTGCACGTCCTTTCTCTTGACTCTGTCGCTTGATACAGGGAATCGGTCTGCCGACAGTGCTGGTCTCTCCCTGCGCGCGGCTTGGCTTACTCACTGCTATGATGGGCATGCATTACTTTTGTAATGAAACTGATTTTAAAAAGAACTAGCTTAAGAGTCACCTTTTCCTGGTCAACCGTTCCTCAACCACTTATCCCCAAATCAGCCTGATTTTGAGACTCCTCTGTATGCCCAGAGCACCCCATGCTTCCCTCTCACTCAGATTCTACTTGCCTCTTTCCCTGTGTCTCCTCCACTAGAATGAGCTCCTGGAAAGCAAACCCCCAAACACACACATCATGAAAATACTCAAACATTGAGAAAAGTAAAGGGAGTAGTATAATTAATGCCACGTACAGTACTTGTCACTCAGGTTTAACATTTGTTAGCATTTTGCCATATTTGCTTCAAATAGGGATTTTTTTGTTGAGATAGTCAAGGTAAATTACAGATATCACACTGCCACCCTAAATATTTCTGTATACACCTCTAAACAATAAGGACATTTTCGTATCTAACCACAATACTATTATCTCATGCAATAAGGTTAATAATAATACCCTATATAACCAAATGCAACTTTAATTTCTATGTCCCCTGTGCCTAGCACATTTCCTAACAAATAGAAATAAATGTTTGAATGAATTAATTTCTCTGTAACAACAAATGGAAGAATAATAAGATATTTATTTGCTCAAGAGCATTGGGGTTTTAGGGTTAAAATTTTTTAAATTATAATGTGCTTTAATTTGCAGATGAAGATACAAAAAGGAGAGCAAAAAAATCCAAGAAAAAGGAAAAGAAGAAGAAACGCAGATCGTCAGTTTTTTCTTTAATTTTTATTATGGAAAAGTTCAAAAATATAGAAAATTATATAAAATAGTGTAATGGACCTCTATGTAACCATCACCCAGCTTGAACAATTGTCAACTCATTGGCAGTCTCTGCTGCCCGCCCCCCCATCATTTTGAAACCAATACCAGATATCATTTCACCCATAAAGCTGCGAGTTTCTCTAAAAGATAGGCATTCTTTAAAAAAAAAAAAAAAGTACGATACTGTTAATCTGCCTAAAATGTTTAACAGTAATTGTTCATTCAATTCTTAGTAGTTTTTGGTATAGTTTATTCAAATTAGGATCCACACGTACATAAATTGTGATTGGTTCATATGTCTCTTACATCTCTTTAAATAGATAGCTTCCCCTTCCCTTTTTGTTCCTACAATTTTTTTTGTACCAGAAACAAAATCATTTGTCCTAGAGGGTTTCCTGTGGTATGGATTTTGCTGGTTGTATTCTTACAGTGTTCTTTTAACATGTTTTCTGTCCTTTGTATTTCCTGTAGATTGACAGTTAGGTCTAGACACTTGATAAGGTTCAGATTTGAGTTTCTGGCAGGAATACTTCATAGGCGGTTCTGTGTACTTGCAGCAGGAGGCAGATAATGTCTGGTTGTCTCTTTTTGTCATATTAACCGGCATCAGTAGTCATTGTCTAGGTCCCTTATATCATTGCCAAGTGGTGATGGTCTACTTCTGGTTTTCTTTCTTCATGTATTAGGTAGAATAATTCTATGTGAGAAACCTACCCTCATTAACTATTTGGTTACTCTGAAGTATAGTTGGTATAGTAAGGGCAGAGTAATTGCTTACTTGTTTTGTTTTATGAGTTTTCAAAATAATGAGTTGGGGTTTTTTAGTATCATTATGAACCCAAGGGTTCAAACATATTTGATGTATTTTAATTCATTACACTGAAAATTGTTGATGTTCAAATTGATAAGAGCTGTTTTTATTTTTTTTTAATTTTTTTTAAAATTTTTGGCTGCATTGGGTCTTTGTTGCTGTGCATGGGCTTTCTCTAGTTGCAGTGAGCGGAGGCTGCTCTTTGTTGCTGTGCGTGGGCTTCTCATTGTGGTGGCTTCTCTTGTTGCAGAGCATGGTCTCTAGGCGCACGGGCTTCAGTAGCTGTGGCACGCTGGCTTCAGTAGTTGCGGTTTGCGGGCTCCAGAGCGCAGGCTCACTAGTTGTCGCACACGGGCTTAGTTGCTCTGTGGCATGTGGGATCTTCCCAGACCAGGGCTCGAACCCATGTCCCCTGCATTGGCAGGCGGATTCTTAACCACTGTGCCACCAGGGAAACCCAAGAGCTGTTTTTTAAACTGCTTTATTTCTGCTATCTTTCTATAACATGAGAACTATATTTTATTGTTCCCTTAGGGATCTTTTTTTTTTTTTAAATAAATTTATTTATTTATTTATTTTTGGCTGCATTGGGTCTTCATTGCTGTACGCGGGCTTTCTCTAATTTTGGCGAGCAGGGGCTACTCTTCATTGCAGTGCCCACGGGCTTATTGCGGTGGCTTCTCTCATTGTGGCTCACAGGCTCTAGAGCACAGGCTCAGTAGTTTTGGCGCATGGGTGCTAGAGTGCAGGCTCAGTAGTTGTGGCGCACGGGCTTACTTGCTCTGTGACATATGGGATCTTCCCGGACCAGGGCTCAAACCCGTGTCCCCTGCATTGGCAGGCAGATTCTTAACCACTGTGCCACCAGGGAAGCCCCGGGATCTTTTTTTTATAACATGATTTGGTTAAATAAGTTAGACTTTTTTAATTAAAGTTCTTCTTTAATAGGTTTGAATTAGCTGAGCATCCAGATCATTTCAGTCAGTCCTTCATTGCCTTGAAAAAAATAAGATGCCCTTTAGCATGGGAATATTAAATCAATTTATATCAAATTATAATCATTATAGGAAGAAATATAAGAAAAAGAAGTCTAAGAAGAGCAGAAAAGATTCCAGTGATTCAAGTTCTAAAGAGTCCCAAGAAGAGTTTCTGGAGAATCCCTGGAAGGATCGATCAAGTAGGTTCTTCTGATAGACTTCAACTCACAACAGATAAAACATTAAATTAACTGTTTAGTCAAAATGTGAATATGTTTCTGAACATCTTTTGTGCAGAGCCTGAAGAACCCTCAGATTTGATTGGCCCAGAGGCTCCCAAAACACTTGCTTCTCAAGATGATAAACCTTTGAAGTAAGTAAGAGTGTGTTTATAATCTCTAAAGTACCTTCCCAAAAGTATGGTCCTAACTTCCTCGTCCAAGCTTATCTTCCTCTACTCCCTTATTTAGACGCCAGGTTCCAACTGAGCTGAACTAAAACTTCCCTGTATTCACTGTGCACTTTCACCTTATTTCTTCCCCCAATGTGCCTTCCCTTCTTTCCCCAGCCCTGATTTCTTTACTACCCCCAATTTCTTCCTGTTAAAATGCTTAACATTCTTCAAAGCCCTTTTCAAAAGGAGGGGGCATATGCTGATTCCCAATATCTTCCCTCCACAGGTAGGTGTGATTCCTACCCCTTTTTATTTTTTATTTATTTATTTTTTACTTTGTTTTATTTTTCTTTATTTGTTTGTTTGTTTGTTTTGGCTGCATTGGGTCTTCGTTGCTGCACGCAGGCTTTCTCTATTTGCAGCGAGCAGGGGCTACTCTTCGTTGCTGTGCACGGGCTTCTCATTGCAGTGGCTTCCCTTGTTGCAGAGTACGGGCTCTAGGTGCACTGGCTTCAGTAGTTGTGGCACGCGGGCTCAGTAGTTGTGGCTCGTGGGCTCTAGAGCGTAGGCTCAGTAGTTATGGCTCACGGGCTTAGTTGCTCCACAGCATGTGGGATCTTCCCGGACCAGGGATCGAACCCATGTCCCCTGCATTGGCAGGTGGATTCTTAACCACTGCACCACCAGGGAAGTCCTCCTACCCCTCTTTAACCCTTTAGTCCTCATAGCGTTTTCTTTCTTTTGTGCAATGTATTATATGTTCTACGGTGTATTAGTGTTATATCCTTATTAATATGTAAGTGTCATAAGAACAGAGATTATTTTTATATTACAAGCTTTGAGTTTAATAGCTATTCAAGAAGAATTCAATGAATTGAATGAAGGGATGGTAGTTTTCAAAGTCCCCTTGAATGAGAGTTATTTGAGAACCATTACTGTATAGCATTATTATTGGTTGTAAGTCTAATAAATATGTTAATTTGAGATATATTGTTTCTTTACTTTTTTTTTAAATGGAAAAAGGTAAAAACGGAGTTCGCTGGAGGCAGAAGCAATAAAGGCAATACCTGTGGGGAAAATTGATCCATAATTGTAAACAATGAATATATGCTCACTAACATCAGTTCTTTTATTCTTCCAAAGTATCTCTGCATTTCTGGGTTAGTGATATAGGTCACAGTGCAGTGTTCCCTAGTTAAGTTAAAGTAATTTACATTGGGCTTCCCAGCGTGCTGCCCAGCAACTGTTATTCCTACTGTTCTCTGAGCAAAATGGTTTTTTGTGCTCTCTTTAGATGATGAACTTTTTATAATGAACCTTTTCTGAATTCTGTATTACTTTGTAGCTATGGCCATGCTCTGTTACCTGGTGAAGGTGCAGCTATGGCTGAATATGTAAAAGCTGGAAAACGTATCCCACGAAGAGGTGAAATTGGCTTGACAAGTGAAGAAATTGCATCATTTGAATGCTCGGGTTACGTAATGAGTGGTAGCAGGTATGTTCTTGGCATTGAGGTCAGTTTCCTTTCTCACTACCAAAATTATATTTTGGTGACAGATTTTCATTAAGTGACCATTCCTAATGAAAAGTAAAGTATAAATTATTGGTTTAACATTGGTTTTGTTAGTATAAATGTAGTTGTCTAAAATTCCAAGTAGGTATGCAACTTGTCTGTGTCTCCAACTTCAAAGAATCAGTCTTTTCAGTGTCCTTTTCTAATCCATATTTTGGTACAGATAGTTTATCCTCCAGATGATATAGTTAAATTCAGCTATTTATCACTGCCCCACGAGGAATGTGGCATTCTGGTAGTTAGGAAAGCATTTACGTAAGACAGTGTTTCCTGTTTTCTGAGTTTGCCTCTAGTTCTCTGTGGAGTCAAAGAACGTAGACTCTCTAGTTCTCTGGACTGCGAATGAAGAGCAGAAAAGGATTATGACAGAGATCAGTTTTAGCATGAGAAAAGGAATACAAAATTGGGAAGAGAAAGCAAAGTCCCAGGAAGAACAAGGAGAGTGAACTAATAGGGTATCAGTACCAAGATCAAACTGAATTTTGGATTTTTTAAAACTTCATAAACTTTTAAGAGTGGGTAAACATGTTTAAGTGAAATTGGAGGCAAATATTTGTGGAACCCCTGAAGCATCTCCAGAATCTTGGAATTCTGAGGACTGATATTTGGAAACATTATATCTAAGGACCAGTAAGACCAGAAAAAAAAATTAGAGGCATAAGAATTAGAACAGAGGATATAACACTGTCATTTTTTGTGAATGATATGATTTTTTACATAGAAAATCCTAAAGAATCTTCAGATGAATTACAAATAATAGGAAGGTTTAACTAATAGTTGGATATAATGTTAATACCCCAAAATCAATTGCATTTCTATGTACCAGCAACAAAGAACTAGAAAATGTAGTTAAATAAAAAGAAAACATTTATAATAGTATCAGAGAATATGAAGGACTTAGGAATAAATCTTCACAAAAGATGTCCAAGACCTTTACAGGGAAAACTATAAGACATTATTAAGAGACATTAAAGAAGACTTAAATAAATGGAGAGGTATCATGTTCATGAATAGGAAGGCAATATTGTAAAGTCAGTTCTTCCAAAATTAATATGTAGATTCAGCGCAGTTCCAATCAAAGTCACAACTCAGATTTTCATCAGACGTAATAAGATGGTTCTAAAATTTATATGTTAGACTAGAGGGCCAAGAATAGCCATCTTACTTCTGAAGAAGAGCAGGAAGGTGATTTGCCGTACCATATATGAGGGCTTATTATGAAGCTTGCAGCACTTTGGAAAGAGTGGAGTAACAAATGAACTGTTCAACGGAATAAAATACAGAGCCCAGGGGCAGAGCCATACATGTATGAAACTTCGTTATATGAAAGAGCTGGTATGTCAGATCAGTGGGGAAAGAATGAACTAGGCAATAAATGGAGCAGGAAGAAAATGGTTATCTGTATGGAAAAAGCTGAAAGTAGAACCCTGTATCACCATATTTAAAAATCATTGCAGCTAGATCAGGAGTTAAACGTCAAAAACAACTTTAATACTCTTAGTATAAAATATGAGGAGATTTCTGTTAGATCTTGGGGTGGGGAAGCATTTCTTAAAGAAGACCAAAAAAATGCACTAACTATAAAATAATATATTGATAAATTTGCCTGAGTTAAAAAAAAGAACTTTTGTTCATCAAAAGACATCTTAAAGTAAGTAAAAAGACAAGTTCCAAGCTGGGATAAGATCTTGTAATACACACAACAGATAGTTATTATTGAGAATATTTAAAGAATACATATAAACAATCCAAAAGAAAAGTGGGAAAATGACACAAACAGGCATTTGTCAGAAGGAAAAAATATATGGCCTACACATACAAAAAAGATGTTTGTTATCATTGGAAATGGAAATCAACATATGGAAATACCATTTTACACCCGTTTGATAGAGAAAAGTTCAAAGTTCTAGCAATTCCAAGCATTTGAGAGGATGTGGATCCACAGGCTCTCTCTTAAGTATTGCCAGTGGTGGTATAAATCGGTACAACCATTTTGGAAAACATTCTGACATTATCTTGGAAAGTTGAGCATTCACATATTTTATGACCCAGCAACTCCATACCTACATACCCAAGAGAATCTTTCCCATGTACTAGGAGATGTGTACATTGATGTTTATTACAGCATCATTCACATGGCACTTTCCGTTCCAGATAAACTACTCACTATACCCTGAGCAACCTAAATACATTGTCATCTTCTTGACTTACCACCTGCCACTCCCCCACCTTCACACTAACCTGAAATGATTCTCCCCTCTTCTCCTTGCTCAGTTTGCTCTGTTTTTCTAGGCATAGTTCAAGCTTCATCTTGAATTGATTGTGTAGGATTGGGTACATATACATAAAAGAGGCAGGTTTTCATGACGTTTTCCTTCTAAATAGGCAGACCTTTTGAAGATGATGTAAGAGTTTCCCTCTGCCTCGACCCCTATACTTTCCTGATTCGGTCCTTGTGCTAAAATCCCTTCTTTCTTTTCTTTGAACTGCAACTGAATTCTAAGGAAGTTAAATCCACCCACAAAACTCACCCAAAAATTCAATTGTAAATTTAAACCTGGTTCTTTTGGTTGTATGATAAATTAGAACTTTGAAGAAGTTCCACCTGCTAGATGACAACTTAAATCTTATCTATCCTACTATCAAGTCTACATATCACTTAGGAAGTTTAATAATTTGCCTGTTTCTAGTTGTTTTACTGGAAATAACAGAACCAGACTTAGGCCCTTAGTATTTGAAATTAATAACATTCACCTTATTGACAGAACCACAGAGATCATTATTTGAATACTAGAAATGAATCAAAGGACATGTCAGCAGATAAAATGAATGATCTTTTGAAAATCTAACCCATTACAGAAACAGTTCTATTTGTCGGCTTTTTAAATAGACTACTCTGTATTAAGAAGGATTAGTGAGGAAGCACTATGAAAATAATTACTGAGAAATTAAGCCAAAAATAAAATTATCTCCAGGCATCGCCGAATGGAGGCTGTGCGTCTGCGAAAAGAGAACCAGATCTATAGTGCTGATGAGAAGAGAGCCCTTGCATCCTTTAACCAAGAAGAGAGACGAAAGAGAGAAAACAAGATTCTGGCCAGTTTTCGAGAGATGGTATACAGAAAAACTAAAGGGAAAGAGGACAAATAAGGATTTTCTGATTGTTCATCAGACATTTTTGACAACAAGAAAGAAAGTTTGGGTTCCATATATACACACAAAAAGATGATCATGATCTGAAAAAGCTTTACAGTGCTACTGTGCCTTCTATTTCTTTCAGTCCTTCTATAAAAAGCTGCTTATTGATGTAACTTTAGCAAGCTCTTTCGGTTATTTTGGACTCCCACAGACTTGTTGCATTGAAAATGTGAACATTAGTTTTAAAATTCTTAATAGGTTAATTAAAAATGGTTATTTCAAATATAAAATATTGGGAAGTCTCCTGTTGTGCCAATGTGAGTACATTATTTCCATCTGAGCTGTGTTTAGATCATTATTTGAATACTAGAAATGGATGGGAGTCAACAATGGTCAGGAGTTTAATAAGGAAAAATATAATGAGTCATTGTTTTCATTGTTTTAACTTGGTTGCTTCATGAGGATGAAGCTAAAATGATGTTAAATGTTTTTAAAGTCTGTTCTTTGTAATAAGCAGATTTCATTTTAAGCATTGTTAAACTTTTCAGTTTATTTTTTACATCTGTCATTCAGTTTAATCTGTAACTTCATACAGAACCCCTCACTTTCTCACTTTTTTATGGCTACTGTTGGCTTTTAAGTTTGGGAGAAATGGAAAATTCTGGGACTGTGAGATCGTGATCTTTTTCCTTCCCTCATTTTGTTAAAAGTTTAGTTGTTAGGACATACACGTGAAGGGGGAGGGGATAGTAGAAGTTTTGGCTGTTTTTGTTAAGGTTGTTTTGAGCTGCATTATTATGTGCCTAGGATAAATTTAAATTATCTGAGTGATGGGGAATTTCTGACTTTGCTGTTATAAAATGCCCTCTCTCTTTATAATAAAGTTTATTTTTTAAAAAAAGTTTTTTTTTGGAAGAGTACACTGCATTTATTTAACCCCATAAATTATAACATCTTAACACATGTAAAATTTTTGTATTTTTAAAGTGCTTTGAAAGATGGAAAATAATGTTCTTTAAAAAACATCAAACTTTTAGTGGAAAATGATATTACCAGAAGCATGTAAGGATTTGTTCATCCTCTTCAAGAAATGGGATTTTTATGTAAAATATATATGTAGCACTGAATGCCAAAGTGATGGGTATGTGTGGTTGGAATTAAAAATGAGATTTGCTAATAAACCCATCGGGATGGTGTCTTAAGTCAAGAACGACCTTGAGAGGGGAGAGGGAGGGGCGCTGGGTAATCAGTGCTTCCGGAGGTGAACTTCCTTGCCTTGTGATGGGTTTGAGTTAGTGGTCAGGACAGCCGTTCAGACTGACAGTCCCCCGAACTTCTGCGGCTTCAGTGACAGGGACAGGAATGTGGTTGACTTGAATATTCTTCAGGCAGCCAAGAAAGGATTTCCACGCAGGAAGCTTCAGGGTTTTCAAATTAGCTGGGACACCTCCAATGTGCAGATGCTCCTGCGTGCGGGCAGTGGGGATGGGGTGCCATCCAGCGGTGGAAGTGTAGTCTGCGTCCAGTTTCAGTTTCAGGATGTGCTGTTTTATGGTGACTGTCACTGAGTGCCACTGTCCGTCACACAGAGATTGCTTTGGTGTGACCCATGTCAGGATCCCACCTGCCTCACTGCCCACAGAGGCCGTGACCTCTCCTGCCTCCATATAAACACATAAGTGCTCCCCGGGTTGACTTCCGATGTGAATTAGAATTCCAGTGAGACTTCTCGGGCGAATGCTGAAAACAAGCTTAAATTCTGGCCCCAAAAGCACGGAGTTAGCTAGGATGACATGACCTCCTTCTTGAGAAAAATAGATGCCTTTCTCCAAAGAGCCATCCAAGCAGGGAGACACCCTAAAGCTTGCAGAAGCGGTGTCCAGGGGTTTCAAATCCAACTGAAAATCCCTCAGGTATCCCACAAAGCTCTTTTGGGGGAGGGTCTTTGGTTTTCCTAATGGAGACGATCCCAGGTAAACTGGTGCTCTGAGGCTGACGGTGGAATTTCCGGGCAAACTTCCCCCCCGGGCCCTCAGACCATCCACAACCAAGCGCCCCCTTTCTCCATCTTGCCCACATGCCACCGTGTGCCACTTCCCATCACTGCACTTTGCTTTTGAGCTTCAGTTTTTTCCCTCCTGCGCCCAATGGAAAGACCAGAGCCATAAAGGAGTTCTTAGTGCCTGTGTAAAACACGAGCCCTCTGGACGCCGTTGCCTGCAAGTCCACAGCAAACTGTGACCTGGGTTTCAGCAACTCCTGGGGAAGCATGAATAGCAAGTGGCTGGTAGGACTGTCCCTAAACCTGAGGGCTCTGTGGCTGGCCTGGGCCTCTGGAAGTGGTGGGCAAGACTGGGCATCTCCCCTCACCTTCAAGCTCCTTGGGGAGGCGGCTGGTGTGTCACGCAATGGCTAGTGGATTTTGATAAAATATTAAAAATTTAAAAATTTTTAAATAAATAAATATCTTTCAAAGCACTTTAAAAATGCAAAAATTTTACATGTGTTAAGATGTTGTTGTAATTTACGGGGTTAAATAAATGCAGTGTACTCTTCAAAAAAAATAAAAGGAAAAATGTTTTAAAACGAGGCAGTGAAAATATACTTTATATACTTTATCAAAGTATAAATAAAATTTTTACTACTTAACATATGTTCTAGGAAAATGTCTAACTTTAACCCACAATTAATGAACCAAACAGCCAGTTGGCATGTAGCAACATTTATGATCCCTGAATTTGAAGTGATTTCGTGGCTGGCCTGGGCCTCTGGAAGTGGTGGGCAAGACTGGGCATCTCCCCTCACCTTCAAGCTCCTTGGGGAGGCGGCTGGTGTGTCACGCAATGGCTAGTGGATTTTGATAAAATATTAAAAATTTAAAAATTTTTAAATAAATAAATATCTTTCAAAGCACTTTAAAAATACAAAAATTTTACATGTGTTAAGATGTAGAAAAAATGTTTTAAAACAAGGCAGTGAGAATATACTTTATATATTTTATCAAAGTATAGATAAAATTTTTACTACTTAACATATGTTCTAGGAAAATGTCTAACTTTAACCCACAATTAATGAACCAAACAGCCAGTTGGCATGTAGCAACATTTATGATCCCTGAATTTGAAGTGATTTCGATTTATCATCATTGTTGCCTAGCCTAATAAATGTATTATTTCCAAAAGTTAAAAGGAAACTAGGTCCCAAATTTGTGAGTCATAGTCCATCCACTTCCCTGTGTAATAAAACCTAAATTTATATTCCCCATTTAAAAATTTTGTTCTCAGGAATTCCCTGGTGGTCCAGTGGTTAGGACTCGGCGTTTTCCACTGCCGAGGGCCCGGGTTCAATCCCTGGTCGGGGAACTAAGATCCCATAAGCTGTGCAGGTGGCCAAAAAAATTTTTAAAAATAAAAATTTTGTTCTCTAAGAACATTACTTTTTGTTACTGGTTCCTAGAGACTGAATGGGTTTGTCCTCTGATTTTCATTCAGTAGGCAAGGTAGTTTAAATGCAGCAATTTTGTGATATATGAATATTGTGGATTTTCATTGGATTCTCCTGTCTCCTCCACAGAGTAGATACTCAACAAGTGCTTGTTGAGTAAATGAAGGAAAATATATTAATTTATTTCAGAACTTTATCATATCTTTCATCAAGGTTTTTTCAGGAAAGATCTGCCAAAGAATAGCTTCAGTAGCATGTTCTTTGGGAAAGAGGAGGGAAGAATAAAAGGGCTAAAAGTATTTTATTTTCAGCCTATTAAAGTTACTGCTTCAAACTGTGTTTTAGTCACCTGAGCCATAAATCAAATGGGAGGGCTATTGTATTTGAAATATACTTTTTTGTTCTCCAAGGAGACTTACCTAGTTTCCCCCCTCCTCACCTGTTGCTCTGATTAGATTTTCCCTCCTTTTTTTTTGTTTGTTTGTTTTTTTGTGGTACGCGGGCCTCTCACTGCTGTGGCCTCTTCCGCTGCGGAGCACAGGCTCCGGACGCACAGGCTCAGCGGCCATGGCTCACGGGCCCAGCCGCTCCGCGGCACGTGGGATCTTCCCGGACCGGGGCACGAACCCGCGTCCCCTGCATTGGCAGGTGGACTCTCAACCACTGCTCCACCAGGGAAGCCCTTTCCCTCCTTTTTAATTTGCACAAATGCAACAGTTAAAAAAGAAGAAGAAAGAAAAATTACCCACAGTCTTACCCCATCAATTGTCTTTAGTATTCTGTGTTCCCTTCCAGTGCTTGGGTACGTAAATACATATACTGATGTACCTGTAAGTAATCACTCATAATTTTGTCTTTGGTGTTTTAAAACCTTGCAGCCAGGCAAGACAGCCTCACGGGGATGGTAGGAACGATCTGGTGTGAGGATGGGAAGAAGACAGGAAATAGTAAGGGTGGCGATTGAACCTTCCCTGTTTCATTGCACCCAATCCTCAAGCCACCCTGGTGCCGTCACAGTTGTGATGCTGTGTTGTGTTAGGCATCACGCCCAGTTTCATAGTTTCAGAATGTATTGTTTAACAGTGAGGCTTAACTTGCAGTAAATAAAGGGGTCTGTGAGTAGGGAAACCCTTCAGACTGGTTATATTATGAGCTGTAGAACTGTTGCCATTTTTCTGTTCCCTAGTTGTGCCCATGAAAGAGGTGTGTCCAGGCTAGAGACTTAGGCTCAAATGGGGGAACAAGCAGCCAATCTCAGTTTGGTCTGACAGGTGAATTTTAGCAACTCCCTAAACTCAGCTTTTGTACCTGTAAGACTCTGAGTGATGCAGATAGTGATGGGAAAAACCTTTTAGAAAACAGAAGACAACTTACTGGTTACTCTGCTAATGTGATGGAAGTTGCCAACTGGAAAATGAATGAATGCAAAGAAAACCAATGCAGCTGGATTGTGTGCCACAAGTTTATTATTCAATAAATATTCTGTGGTTTGATGTGCAGTATCGTATTTTTAACACACTCCGATGAGAAATCTATCCCTAAATATTCTGGAAGATTCTGACACGGTTGAATTGGAAGATATTTGAATTCATTAAAATATATTTGGCTTCAATAATGTCCCTCAGGCATTTTTCTTGAAAGTGAGTCGTTCCTGGTCTGCAGAGGAAGAAAAACAAACACAACAGAAGCTTTTAAAATGAAACAAAACATTGAGCCAGGGATTGATTACCTGTTTACTCTGTTACATTCCTAGTGAGCAAAATGCCTCTTGTGGGTGGGGGACAAAGGTCATCTCTGTTCTTTAGGCCCGTTCAATAAAAGGCTTAATGAGTTTATATGTAACGATTCTTTAAGAGAAACGCCGTACAGATAAAAGGAATCATTCTATGTGAGTTAGTTCCATGTGGCTGTGAAGTTTCACATAGAAACAGTAGACATGACCTACCTTGGCCCCACCCTACTCCAGCAACTAATCCTCACATTTATAATCACTGAAAAACGAGACACTAAAAATAAAAACAATTTTCTAGAACGAAGGCAGACTCCTATTTTCAGCCCATCTTAATGGAGTAGGTGGTCCAAAGAAGAAAAGTGACCATTACGTAAATTACCTGTGGCTGTGGGCCTGCTGGGCTCCCGGAGTGTGATGAGTTTTCCCACCACCCTTTTAAAGTAAGTCTAAATGTTCATTACCTGTGAACCAATGAATGGCTCTCAAAGACGTAAGAGACATCAATGGGTGTATCCTAAGAGAAAACGACAACTGTCAGCCAAGACCAGTCAGTCACACCAACTCATGATTCTTTCCATTGCTACAAGTGTCCATAAGTAGACTCCTCAATTTCTAGAATTCATTTTTCCCTGTGAGTTGGAGGTCTGTAGGCAGTAGTTCTTTTTCACTTCAAACCTGTGTTCCCCAAAAGATCTTTTTGGCAACAAATACCTTAAGGGTGTCCACGAAATTGAAAACAAGTCAAGAGAGGCTGTGCTCTCATTACTAGGAGCATGAGGAAGTCATGTGCCTTCTTTACGGGCTCCAGTTTACTCAACCGACAGTACCAACTTACCTTGTAGGGATGGCCGAAGAATGAAACCATATAGATGAACATGGTTCAAAAACATTTTAAAAGCAGCATAAAAATCTAGGTTGTAATGCCGTCTCAGTGGTCCCCATCCAGTGTCCCCTCCAAAATTATACTCGGAATTCTGAGCAAGAGCCAGGCTCCCAAGCCCTCTCTCAGTGTGGTCTCTTGTCATGGTCTCATTCACCTCCAGCAGCCTCACTTTCCGATCTTAGAGCTCGCCAGTTAGCAAGACAGCAGATGGCGGGATATATGACCAGGAGAAGTGAGAACTCACAGATTTTACCTCTTTAGATCACTCCAGGTTCCAAACTCTCCAACTAGGTAAGTTTGTACTAGGATAGGATGAATATAGGAAATAGTTGGCTCACTGTGTGGTCATATATAAAGGCTTAGAGTCAGGCAGAGCCTCAAATAACTGAAAGGATGAAGGCAGAGGGGAAATAACATTTCTATGTCTGCTGTATTCCAGGCATTATGCTTGGTACCAACCCTGTTCTAAGGACCCTAGCCTTGGATTCATACATGTTATTTGGACTTTCACACCAGCTATCAACATATTTCATATTCACAGTCGACCTAGTGGCTACAAGCAGTCATTCCTTCAAGTGTTTATTGAGTGCCTGCTATTTACCGGGCTTTGTTTTACAGCAAGACAGAAATCCCTACCTTCCTGAAGCTTACATTCTGGTGGGGGAGCAGAGTATAACAAGATAAGAAGTTACACAGAAGATCGGAAGGTGATAAAGTGCTATGGAGGAAAAGCAAAATCATGGGGGTGGGGTAGAAAGTGCAGTGGAGGAGGTGAGCGAGCAGGCTGTGCACGTACCTAGGGGAGAGGGTTCCAGTCAAAGGGAACAGCAAGCGCAGAAGCCCTGAGGAGGGACAATACCTGGCTTATTTAAGGAGTAGCAAGATCAGAGTGGCTGGAGCAGAGTAAGTGAGGGGGAAGGAGTAACGGGAAAGTCGAAATAACAAGGAACCAGATCACACAAGGCCTGTAGGCCCTCATTACTCAAAAGTATGGTCTGTGGACCTGCAGCATCAGCATCACCTGGGAGCTTCTTTGTAATGCAGAAGTTTGAGCCCCAGACCTGCTGAATCAGAATCTTCCTTTTCACAAGACCCCTGAGTAATTCACATGCACTTTGAAGTTTGAAAAGCATGTTGGAACGTTCAAAACAGACGCGTGACATAACTTCATTTTTCCAAGGCTCACTCCGGCTGGCTGAAAAGAGACAGGATTCGGGTAAGGGTGGAAGCAGAGAGACTAGTTAGAAGCCTATTGAAATAACCTTGGTGAGAGATGATGGTGTCTTGGCCCAGGGTGGTAGAGGTGGAGTGGGAAGAAATGCTTGGCTTCAGGGCCTATTTTTTTTTAAATTTTTTTTTGGCTGCGTTGGGTCTTCATTGCTGTGCGCGGGCTTTCTCTAGTTGTGGCGAGCGGGGTCTACTCTTCGTTGCAGTGCGCGGGCTTCTCATGGCGGTAGCTTCTCTTGTGGAGCACGGGCTTCAGTAGTTGTGGCTCGCGGGCTCAGTAGTTGTGGCTCGCGGGCTCTAGAGCACAGGCTCAGTAGTTGTGGCACACGGGCTTAGTTGCTCCGCGGCATGTGGGATCTTCCCGGACCAGGGCTCGAACCCGTGTCCCCTGCATTGGCGGGCGGATTCTTAACCACTGCGCCACCAGGGGAGTCCCATCAGGGCCTATTTTTGAGGGTAGGACCAACAGGATTTCCTAATGGATGTGAGTGAAAAAGAAGAGTCAAGGATGACGCCAAGGATTTTGGCCATCAGCTGAGATGAGAAAGGTGCAGGTAGGTCGGACTTGGAAAGGCAAATCAGAAGTTCAGTTTTGGATACAATAAGTGAGATGTTTATTAAACATCCAAGTGGCAGAAATCTGGGCTGGAGATAGAAATTTGGGAACCATAAGCTAGAGGTTGCATTTAAAGCCAGGAGACTGGATAAGATCATCAAGGAGGTGAGGCTAGAGAAAAGATCCAAGGCCTGAGTTTTGGGACATTCCAACATGAAGAGGTTGGTGAGAGGAGGAGAGGCCAGTAGACCAGTAGAGAAGGAATGGTCAGTGAGGCAGGAGGAAAACCAGGAGAGAATGTTGTTCTAGAAGCCAAATGGAACATTTCACAGAGGAGGGAGTGATCAGCTATGGCAAGTGCTGCAGGTGCGCCAAGCGAGACGAGGACAGAAATATGACTGTTCTGTTTCACAAAGAAGGAGCCCATCAATGGCCTTGACAAGAGAAGTCTGTATTCTCGTCGAAGCCTCACTGAAGGGAATAGGGCAGAAAAGGAAAGCGCTTACCGGAGGTTTGTTTGTGTTGATCTTGATGGTGAAGTAGACACTGGCAGTGGTTCGTGCTATGGGTCTCCGAGCAGTTGGGATGCTCCAGTGTACATGGTAGATGTAGTGGCGGCCGTGAATCACATCTTCCGTCTTTAAAAACTCTGTGTAGTGCACCCAGTGGCGTTGATACTCCCAGTTCTGTTTCATAGGAGAAAATAAAAAGCACACAAAGGAAGAAAAGCAGACTTCTGTTCAAGCTGTCTAGACGAGGGCAGCGCACAACAGTACGGGTTACAGCCCTGCTTCTGGATCCATTTCTAACACTTCTGACTGGGATTCAAACTACAGTCAACTCCCGCTTATCTCCACAGGTAGGGGAGAGAAAAGGTGGAGCCAAAACGTCAAATAAGTGAATAGCACAGACATCGCTTGAGATTGGGCTTTGGAGCTCAGGGGCCCACGCTCAGTGTGTGTGTACATACACACCACACACCACGTACACACTAACCTCCTTCCAGACCTTTACTTGGAAGGCAACTTTGGTTAATTGGAAATTAATCAGAAAGTGCTTAGAACACGTGTTCTGCTCCCTCTACTCCAGAAGACCTCAAGGTGTGACTAGAAAGTAAGGGGGCTGATTTCACAAGCTGTTTTGGAAAATCAGACTCACTTCATTGCAGCCCTAGGTGGTAGGTAAAATAAGGTCAGAAAAGGAATAGATCAGGCAAGGGATTATTGAGATCCCTCAGATCCCTTGGAGAAGCTTCCCCCTCCAAAGCACAGATCTTACTAACACCTGGGGTCCGCACAAGGCATGATGTAGCCTTGAGTCTGAGCGCCAGGGCTTCAATGCCAGAGGTGTTCAACAAGTTCAACGGAACACCGTTGCACTGGCTGTTGGGGCACAGAAAGCTTCCTGAGAAAGATCTTGAATTAAGATGAAGGTCCACAGAAGGAAGGAAGTAGGATTGTCTAGCAATCCCAGTGATGTGGGGAGAGAGTTTGGGAGGAGATGGTAAAAAGACTTCAGGCCTTCCTTAAAAAAAAAAAAAAATGTAGGCTGGCCTTCTGCCTCAGCTAACTTTATTTCAAACTTATACCCAATTGGCTGTTTCAGTTAGCCAGAGAGGAGCACCAGACTAGATTCCTTGAGATCAGTTCTGTGTCTTCTTACATAGATCATTTTCCCTTTGAGTGAAGGAGTCCAACAGCCAACCCCATGAGGCCCGTTGGAGCATGTCTTTTTTTCCCCAACCTTTCTGTGTTACTTGATATACTTTTTCAGGCCTAATGTTTAATCTGTCACACAATCACAGACTTTGTAGCATTGGAGTGGTCCCTAAAGATCATCTAACAAGGCCCCTCACTTTGCAGATGAGGATCCTGGGGCCTAGAAATAGGAAGGGACAATCCCACACAACAGCTGGGACCCAGGCTCCCGAGCAGCCAGCTCGGAGGGCTCCTGAGCAGTGCTCTCTCCAGCCCATCAGATGTCTCAGTTCTAGGATTTTCTAAAGCGGCCTTAGACACAGTAAATTCAGCTATCTCCATCAGGCCACTCTCTTCCCATTTTTATCTCTGTGCAGTGAGTGTGTGTTATCCCGTATTTTATCATTTTTACATAACATTGCTTCACATACTCACTTCCAGGAAACAGTATCTCGTTGTGCTACTCTACCATGGATGGCTTAGCCAATTACATATTATTGGACACTCAAAATCAACAGGCACCTGGAAGTATATGCACAAAACTGTTATCGATGATAAGTGACATTTGAGGGAGTAGATCTGGGAACTTTCATTTTCTACTTTGTGTCTTTTTGCTCAGTTTTTTTTTTAATAATGATGTCTTGTTTTTATTGTAAAAATATTTTAAGTATGTGATAGGCCTGGGGGATTTTCCAGTTTTTCTTATATTAAGAACTTATTTGTGTATTCTTGTTGCCAGATTGCATTCCTGAAGAAAATTAACCAATTATTATGCCCACTGGCAATGTATAAGTGCACCGGTTCCCTCCCTACAAACACACAAGACTTGTGATACCAGATTTAATCATTCTTTTTTGGGGGGTGCCGCACTGCATGGCATGCGGGATCTTAGTTCCCAAGGGATTGAACCCATGCCCCCTTTCACATTGCAATACCTTAAAATCTTTTGAATTTGCATTTTTCATTGATAGTAAACTGCATTATTTCTGTCATCAAAAAGTACTTTTCCTGGGCTTCCCTGGTGGCACAGTGGTTGAGAGTCCGCCTGTCGATGCAGGGGACACGGGTTCGTGCCCCGGTCCGGGAAGATCCCACATGCCGCGGAGCGGCTGGGCCCGTGAGCCATGGCCGCTGAGCCTGCGCGTCCGGAGCCTGTGCTCCGCAACGGGAGAGGCCGCAACAGTGAGTGGCCCGTGTACCGCAAAAAAAAAAAAGTACTTTGCCTGTTAAGGTGGAAGAAGTATATCAGACAGACCTATGATCAAAACTTCATTTTACTGGTTAATCAGAAAGACTTTGGACAAATTGCCCAACCTCTCTGAGCCTCAAGATTCCTCATCTGTAAAATGGGTACACTGAGGTACCTATACACGGGTTTGTTGTGAGGGTTAAATGAGATAATGTATGTGAAGTGCTTAGTGGTGCTTGGCACATAGCAGTGCTCACTCAGGAAATGGTAACTCTTAATTTGCTGTCCCCTGATGTATGGTGGACTTAGGGAAATCGGCAATAGGCTTGAGAAAGTTCTCCATCAGAAATGCCTAGCACTTAGGTGGTAGACTTCACTTCTAGGGCTTGCTGCATTAGTGGGGCTGAGAACAGGGTGATTTTATGTCAGGAGTTATATAGAGTTTTTAGCTTTTCCGTCACCTTCTACTTTCTAATTGTCTGTGTCCTCACAACAGCCCTTTACTTAGCTTTTCATCTGTGAAGAATAATGGTATGGAGAGAATAAATCTGTTCATGTATTCAACACATATTTATAGAACGTCCTCTATGTACCTGACCTTTCTAAGGCCTGGGGACAGAGCAATGAACAAAAGTCTCTGCTCTCTTGGATCATGTGGTCTGGTGATGGAAAAAAGGTAATAGGGTAAATAAAATCTAATATCATAGGTAGAGGTAAGTGCTAATGGAAAAAAAAATAAGTCAGAGGAGAGATGGTTGCAATTTTAGATCAGGTGGCCGGGAAATGCCTCAGTGAGCAAAAGGCATCCTAACAAAGACCTGAAGGGAGGGAAAGTGCGAACCATGAGAGTAGATCTCAGGGGAGAGGGTTCCGGCAGAGGGAACAGCAAGTGCAAAGGCCCTGAGGTGGGAGCATGCCTGGCAGTTGAACAGCAAGGAGGCAAGTATGGCTGGAGTGAGGAAGGTGAACGGGGAGAAGGTGGTGGGTGATGGAGTCTGAGCAGTGAGTTGGGAGGAAGGGGGGATGGAGACTCAGATTATGTCGGGCCCTATAGGCCACTGTCTGGACTGACTTTTGCCTTTTACTCAGAACCAGCAGGATCTGCAAGGGAACATTTTCCTGCTTGTTCTGTGTCCAATTTCAGTCTGATTCACAAACTTTGGGTGCAGCAGGCAGGAACTTTTGCCCAAACCCAAATGGGAGATGTGCTCCAGAGCAGGAAGGCCCAAGAGTAACTAGTACTGTGCACCGCTTCTCTTCACTGTGCTCTTGATACCCCTTGCAATGGCAATGGCGAGCCATGCCGCAATCACGGATGGAGGGTGTGGAGCCAGGAACCCCTGACCTTTTTCCTCCTTCCCACCTGACCAAGCCTTCCTGGGCCTGGGAAAGTGCCCTTAGGGTGGAAGGCTTGGATGGGCTGATCAGAGGAACAGAGACAGCTGGAGACTTCTCCCAGGCTGGGGGAGTTTGCCTCCACCAATTTCAACTGGTTTCTCTTCTAAGGAAATACACTGAGTGGGGATTTCAGGCCATTCTTCTTCATCCACCCCGCCAGTTATGCAAAGCCACCCAGGGCCTTCTCCCCAGAGCTGCCGAGATAAGCCACACAAATAGGTCAGAGCCAGGACCAGGAGGAAAAAGAAAAGAAATTCACGAGCATGTGCATCTGACTGTACAGTGAATACATTCCAAAGCTAAATCAAAAAGACTCATGATCTGTGTGCATCCCCTCTGTTAATATGAGAACCCTAAAGCTGGGGCTGGAGAACCCCTGTTTTAGAGGGGCATCTCCCTCCTTAGGCCACTAGGCCCCCATTTAGAGCAGCAGCATGGGGAAATTGCTTAGCTGAGAATATCCGATTTTCCTAGGGAAGTGTACGGTGAGGACGACACAAACACTGGAAAATGCAATTGGCTTTTCACCTTCAAAGACTATCCCATCTTGACTTTGCAACCCAGATGAGGACAGCTTTGATTTACTCAGGTCGCCTGTGATATCATTGCTTAGGCTTCCTAGAAGGACTGCCACTTTGCATCAAACAGGAGCCTTTTAATTGTTCTTCCCCTTTGTGTGCTGAGCTGGAGTGGTCAACGGACTTACCGAAATGAATTTCTCAATTTGTTTACGGCCCCTTTCTTCTGTGAATTCACCCTGTGTGATCCAGTCGATATTTTTGATGGGGTTTTCGGCTTCTGCAAACAAGGTATGAGTTTATTAGTTGCCTCCTCGTGTGCTGTTACATAATGAGACCATCCTTTACGCACCCCAACAGGATTACTACCTTCCATGGACTTGATAGCAGCAGCGATGGCATTCTTGGCTAAAGCTAGAGCTAGTTCCGTTACATTTTGAGTGTCTTCTGTATCCATCATCTGGCTTGTAGGGACCTTTATCCACATCTACTTACTTCTGAAATTTGACATTTTTAGTCACATCCATTTTCTTTTGACTGGGAAAAGAAACTCAAAAAGTTACTTTTTGCGTGTGTGTGTGTGTGTGTGTGTGTGTGTGTGCGCGCGCACGCGCGTGTGTACACTCTCGTCTAAGTACAGACTATCTCTTGAAGAATCACAAGACACAGGAAACGGTGTTGCCTCTAAGGAGGTGATTAGGGGTTGGGGTAGAAGAGAGGCCTCACTCTTTACCCTTTGTGCCTGGCTGCTGAGGTCCATATTCCTGAAAACCAAGGATTTGCCAATTCTCATAACCATGAAGACTTCAGCAAGACATAGCCGAATGATTCCTAACTTCCTTAGAGTTCTAACAATATTGATTTCTAGTTGAGTCTTTCTTAGAACTTCAACCCCTGCTTTAGGCCACTGAGGGCATGTGGCTCTTTTAAAAAGTGTATCAAAATGATTAGAGGCAGTACAGTATAGGAGAGGTTCGTTTTTCAGGTTTTTTTCTCTTGGATTTTCCAGGTATACAATTATCTGCCGGAAACTATCATTTTTCAACTCTTTTCCTACAACATATAAGTGTTAGCTTTGGGTAACACTTACAGAAAAATGAAAGTGAAAGTGGAGATGGTGAGCCTGCTTCTTTTGCGTCGGGCTTCAGTGGGCGTGCTTTCTGGTGTCACACCAGTAAGTATGATGCTGGCTCATGGCTTGAGATTTATTCAGAAAACATTTGTCCGCTCCTATTTTAGTAAGATGTTTATAAGTGATAACTAAAATTTTCCAAATGCTTTTAGCATTTGTTGAGACTGTGGAAATTAGAGTTATCAGGGCTGTGAAGGGTTCATCACAGAGCTAGAAGTCTTTGCACGTTTTCCATCTTTTTCCCTTGAGCCTTGGATTCTTTCTTTCCCTGCTATACTGAAGTCTCCTCACTGAGGAGGAGTCACTTCCTTCTAGCGCCGGTTATGAATCTCCTGCAGGCAATCCCTGCATGGCGGGCCCTGCATGAAAGTGGCTCTCTCACTCCCAGGGGAGCTATTTATTTTTGTAAAAATAGCAACTCCCAATTTGGGGTGTTTAATGGGCCTCGTTCCATTTAGCTCTTAGCACAGCGCTGTGAGATCATGGCTGGAGACCTTCCCTGGGCCCTTACAGACCCACTCTCCCCACCTCCCCGGCTCTCTGCCCTGGAACGCTGACCTGCCGGGACTGCAGCAGTGGGCTCTCCCATGACCTCTGGCTTCCAGGAGGTGCCACACAATGGGGAAACCAGGCTGAAGGGAGAAGAGTGAGCTCCTGGCATGTATTCACCGGCGCTCTCCGCCTCCAAGGTCACCTGTGGCTGGCTGTGTGGAGGAGGTGTCCATCTGTCCCGGGGCAGCTTGCTCACGACTTGTCAGTCTGGTGAAGGCAACCTTCCTCTCCCCTCAACCCCATGGCCCCACTGTTACCAGCCCCTCCTTTCCCTACCCTCTGCCCACACCTTTGTAAATATTCCCTTTACTTGACACTTCTCCACCTCTCCTACTTTCTACATGCCAACAATTTCCTGCTGGGGCCCTGAGTCATAAAGAGAGGGACTCCTGTTACCATGTGAGATGAGGAAGCCAAGCTCACACCAGACCATCCGGCTCCACAGCCCGTGCTCTTAATCACCCCACTCTCCTCCCTCCAAGATTCACAAAGAGTCCTGGGGCCCTGATCTCACATTTCCGTCTGCCGTCCAGAATGTGCTCACTCTCCTTCTGCGAGCCTCTTTCAAGAAGGGTCACCCTTTGTTCCCTTTCTGGACATCACTGGTCCCAAGGTGTGGTGAGTGCTGTACAAAGCAACCCCAGTTCCCCTGGCCGTCAGGCCAGAAATGGTGTGAACAGCCTTTAAACGTTCTGGGAATAACACTGACTCGTGTTCATTTGGGTTTCATGTCAGCATTTTAAGCTCGTTTGCCTCTGCCTCAGTTCCCTGTTGCTGCAACTGGTGGACAGCGTCATCCTCTGGAGGAAAGTGGAATCTTCTCAGGCTGCCCATCCCAGAGTGAGGAGGACCTGAAGGGTGGCGGTAAGGGTGTCTGGAGGCCCTTAGCTCTAGAGAACTAGCTCTCCCCAGCCCGAGGCCCGTGCCAATTTGGCCAAAGCAATTTGCCGTAAACTCTATAGTTAGACAACAGTAGTTTTTTGGTAAATTGGTAGATTCGGTAGGCTTTGGTGAGTTAACCGTACAGCAACGTGATCCTTCAGAAAATGGCCCATTTGGCTACTTGGTCATTCAGCGACTTGGCTTTCAGCAAACTGCCTCTTGACAAATTGACTGGAAGCCAAATCTGTGCCCTTCATTCAGCACCTAGCAAATGAGGTAGGGGCCTTGTCTATGGAAGGACCCAGGGAGCCCTGTGCTCCAGTGGCAGAGGGAAAGGGGGGAGCAGGGCTCAGGAAAGTTCAGATGTTACCCTCACACATCTGTGGGCACCAGTCTAAAGCATCTCTCCAACTGGCCTCTCTTAGTTCTTTTTCTCCCCTTCCCTTCCTAATGAGAGGCCAGATGGGCAAAATGGGTAGGAAGGGCCAGGGCCAAGTTTGTGGTCTGAGCGATGAACGGGGAGAACAATTGCAGGTCCTTTTTGTGGAAACCCTCCCACCCTTAATAACCCTCGATACCTGAGTGACCAGATCCTTGTCTGGAACAGTAGTAGCCCGGGAAGCCTCAGAAAGTCTCTGGGCAGCTTTTCCCCACGATTCCCAGCCAGAATGTTTACAAGTGCTGCCAAGGCAACACCAATTTCAGCCAATGGGAAGTAAAGCCCAAATGTTTGACTGCTTCTGTTAGTGAGAGAGGGGGATAGTCAGTCACAGCAACAATCTGACCTGCAAAGCAGGACCAAGCTGTCCTGTCCATACCCAGCTTCTCTCCAGCAGATGGGCTCGCAGGGCTGTGCCAGGAGGAATAGTAAGCCTGCAGCTGGTATGTACTGGGGGTCCTTATTATGTGCCAGTCACCGTGGGAAGGGCTTATTTACTCCTCACAATAGCCCCATTAGGTAGTTGTCAGTGCTTTCATTACAGTTGAACAGAGAGGCACAGAGAGTATTAAATAAGTTGCCCCAAACTCAAACCCAGAGCTGTCCAACTTCACTGAGCTTTTACTTATTTATTCCCAAATTCTGAGGTTAGAGTCTCCCTTGTGTGCTTGGTTTTTTTTCAAAGATGTCTTTTATGAATCAAGGGTGAGCTTATATTGTAATGGTTATCAGCACAGACCCAGGAACAATTTACTTACCGTTTCTTAGTTTCTTTGTCTATAAAACGGGGATAACAGTGCCTATGGAATAGGGTTCATTATGAGGATCAAATCAGATAATTCACGTAAAGACTGAGAACAGTGCTTGGTACATCATAGCCTCTCTCTATAATGGTTAGATATTATTTCTAGTAGTACTATTAATAGTAGTAGTAGTAGTATAAATAGTGTTCTTTTTTTTTTTTTTTTTTTTTTTTT
>NC_041234.1:93208337-93219260 GCF_002837175.3 Physeter macrocephalus | reverse complement strand
CCTCTCCCGTTGCGGAGCACAGGCTCCGGACGCGCAGGCTCAGCGGCCACGGCTCACGGGCCCAGCCGCTCCGCGGCACGCGGGATCCTCCCGGACCGGGGCACGAACCCGCGTCCCCTGCATCGGCAGGCGGACTCTCAACCACTGCGCCACCAGGGAAGCCCAATAGTGTTATTTTAAATGGTGAAATCAAAAGTCATTGGCCCTGTGTTAGGACCCAGTTTTATTTTATTAATTCTCTTAATCCATGAAAGCCCTAAGTCTCAGAACCCCTGCCCTTAACCACTGTGCTTTATGTATGGAGTGGTTGGTTTCTTACCATAAGACGGTTGGTCTCAATCCCAATAAAGAAAGGAAAGTGCTTTGCTAAGTGTCTTCTTTATCCAGGATGAAATGCTGAGCTCACTGCCTGGAAGACACACACAGATCCAGGACCCACACACAGAAACTGCTGAGATGGCATAGTGGGGTAGGGATGGACTGGGGATGGACTGGGGTGGGAGGTACTGTGGCTTAGATGGAGGAACTCAGACTCTGATCACAGACAGGATTTCAAACCCCAGCTCTGCCGTGCACTGGCTTTGTGACTTTAGGCAGGTTGTTTCACCTCTCTGAGCTTCGTGTGTACAATGGGGATCTTGATAGGCATCACTTCATAAGGCTGATAAGAAGATGAAAGGAAGCGATTCATGCAGAGCGCTCAAAACAAGGACAGGCACACTCTAAGTGCTGTTGACTGGAGAAAAGAAAAGCACAACCTAAAACTTTTAAGTTCTGTTTTATTCAGGGACCTTACTGAGGACTGTAGCCCATGAGACAGCCTCTCAGAGAGCTCTGAGGAACCGTTGTGAAGAGGTAAGGGTGCTGGAAAAAAAAATGTTGTCGAACATCAGACGATTATTGCTAATCACAAAAAAACATCTCAAGTTCATGACTTTAGTGCTTTTCTCTGTATGTGAAGATGCCAGAGTCTGGGCTCATTGAAATCATTCCTTAGATATGCATCTTAACTATCTGTAGCCAGTATCCCGTTTTTCTCCTTTCTGAATTCCCCTCAGGGTGCGCCGTGTTGGGCTGGGGGTGCAGCTGGCAGTGGCTCCTGGCCTGACGGCGGGCAACATTCTTTGTTTACTAGAATGGCAGGCGACTTTCTTTGTCCACAGTGCCCAATAACCATTAGGTACCGCAATCATGACGATGAAGAGACAAACCATAACAGAGAGAATCAAAAAGTACAGCAGTCAGAAAGAGCCGGTCACTTCCCCAAAGCTAGGAGAATGTGCCTAGGATAACAGGGGCGGGTGTGTCTTGAGCTCTCACTGTTTAGCAGCCAAAGCAGGAGGAGGACCCGTGTGGACACTGCCACTGGGGAGCCCACAGGCTCCTGATCTACGAAAACGATTGATGATAAGGACTGGCCTCAGTTCTGTTCGCTGATCTGACTCCCACAAGGTCCATCGGACCAACTGCCATGAACCTTCTAGTGCCATAGCAGGCCCTGGTCCACACCCTGCCCTCCTCCTGGGTTCCCTGGGGGAAAGGGGAAACTGGAAACACTAGGCCCTACGTAGATGCATTCCAAAAGAGCAGAGCTCCAGCCTCCTGCGTGCCAAGCTTTTGTGGGCAGGGGCAGCAAGACCTCTCCTAAGAAGCCCCGGGGCCATTGGTGCGAGGCCCAGGGTGAGGACCTGGCCTGGAAGGGCGAGGAGTGGGATTCTTAATTGCCCGGAGGAGAGAGACTTGCAGGCCAGCGATGAGAAACTCCTAGAACACAAAATGTTTGCGCGGGGGAGCCAGGAGAGATTTCCCAGACATTAGAAAGGCTCCTCTTTGAAGCAGGAGCTGCAAGTGGGTGGGCCAGAACTTCACCTCCTACCCCCAGCCAGGACGCTCGCTGAATCGACAAATTCTGGCCTCCGGGCTGTCCAGGTTGAGAGGCCTTTTGAACTCTCAGGCAGCACTGAGGACAGGGTCTTCCAAAGCATGCCCTCCTTGGATGCCTCCTTCCTGGCGCAGCAGCTGAGTGTGGAGAAGTGGCACGGAGCCCGGAGAGGAGCAAGTGGGGCAGGAGGAGGGGGCGCAGGAAATAAGCCTTGGCAGCCCCTCTCCCACACACACGGCGCCTGGTCCAGCCTGGCCCCTGCAAGAAGGCGGAGCCTGCGTGCAAAGATGTGCCCCCCGCGGACCCAGACTGGCCACGAAGCCCTTCCAGACCCTGACGGCAGCCCGGTGAGTGCACGGAGCGCGCCCGGTCCGCTTCAGGGAGACCATCGGCACAGGGGTCAGACGTGCGAGCCCGCCTCCCGGGCTTCCTTCCTTCCTCCAGGGGAGGGAGAGGGCAGGGGCCTCACTTGCCCCCCGCATATGGGAAGTGGGGCGAATTTGTACCCAGGATGCAGTGCTCACTAGAGGGAGGAGTTGCTTCCGTCGCTGTCAGCTCCTTCCTGAATTGAGGGCAGTTGGGGGGTGCTGGCAGGGGCGATTGACGTCAGCGCACGAGGAAGGACGCCACACCTTGGGCCTTGGATTCTATTCTTTCCCACCTGTAGCCCTTCAGTCACGTCAGTTCGCTCCCAGTTCCTGCCCTCGCCTCCTCTTGTACCCTCATGCTCACCCCGTCACCCCTTCCCTTATTTATCTTCTTACTCTCCCACCCCGCCTTTCCTCCTCCCTGCCTATGTCCAGCAAGGCTGTCAGTTCTCAGCGATGAAGCTCGGGCTAAATGCTGACGTTCTCCTGTCAAGTGAGCCCAGTCAGCCAGCACATATCTCCTAAGTGCTGCAAAGTGGACAGGTGGCAGGCACTGTGGTGAAGTGAAGCTGAGTGAGACAAGGTTCCCACCCTCAATGCACCTACAATCTAGTTGGGAAGGTAAGGTGTGCTCACGTGAAAAGAGAACCAGTGAGTCAAATGTAGAAAGGCATCTTGGGTTGGGGCGGGTTCTAAATGTGTGGCAGAGTGACCTCACTTCCAGTCTAAAAGGCCACCAGACTGTCCTGGGAAGGGAGAGGAGGTGGTAGGAGCCCAGGGCCTTTCCTAAACTGAGGCCCATTCTCCATCCATAAAGGCCACACACCCTGAGTACTGTACTGTGCCAGTCAGTCCCAGGTGGGTGGATCCCTGACAGTCATGATGTCATAAAGACCACTCAGAACGTTCCAGCTGTTCTTGAGCATGCGGGTCTGCCATAGGGCGAGTGCCTCACTGAACAGTGCCATGCTCGGAACACAAGTACTGTGGCAGAGCTGTTCCCGGATGGCTGGACTTTTGATGGTGATGCCTTGATGTTCTGTTCCACGGTCATAACCACACTGGGCTGCCCCCAACAGACACTGGATGAAAACTCCAGAGTTGCCCTAGAGACCTGACCCACCTTGCCCCAAAGACCAGGCTCTTAGAGATGAGAGACCGGAGTGGGCTTCTTGGGGGCCTGTGCTGTTTTCTGGCCTCTAGAAACAAAGGGTATTAAACCTAGAAGGAAAAAAATCTGTCTGCTAAGTGAAAGAGACACCCCCAGCTGGGTGGTAGGTGGCACACAGGGGGACAAGCAGGTATACCAAAGAAACTCCTAAACACACGGGAAAGATTCTTGTTTTCTTGGGGGCAGTGATGCTGTTTCCATTGTCTTCCCTTTTTTCCTATTGCCTTTGGTATTACAGTCCTTTAGGGTCATAACTGAAATTGCATACTTGTTTGTAAATTTTATTACCTGACTACTGTCTAGCCCATATATCATTGGTTTCTCCATGTCTTCTGGAACTTAGGAAGACGTCTGCCAAGAAACAGAACAACAGATGAAACAAAATGTGTTCAAACTAGTAAAGCACCAGTTACATGGGTTTACACAAGATCTGCTAGGCCATTTTCTCAGTGATGCCCTGAAAAGAACAATTAGGTCTTTAGTCCTCAATCAAGATTTGTGGAAATCCCAAAAGCAGTGACTTGGCTCTGCATTGCTAAAGAGACTTTGTGGGTGGGAGAGGTATATTATGGCCAACAGCATCAGACACAGAGGGTACACAAATAGGCCAAAGAAACCTTTAACGATTAAAGATTATGCAGGGGCTTCCCTGGTGGCGCAGTGGTTGAGGGTCCGCCTGCCGATGCAGGGGACACGGGTTCGTGCCCCGGTCCGGGAAGATCCCGCATGCCACGGAGCGGCTGGGCCCGTGAGCCACGGCCGCTGAGCCTGCGTGTCCAGCCTGTGCTCCACAACGGGAGAGGCCACAACAGTGAGAGGCCTGCGTACCGCAAAAAAAAACCACGGAGCGGCGGGGCCCGTGAGCCACGGCCGCTGAGCCTGCGTGTCCAGCCTGTGCTCCACAACGGGAGAGGCCACAACAGTGAGAGGCCTGCGTACCGCAAAAAAAAAAAAAAAAAAGATTATGCAAACGTAGCATTGGATTTATTCCTTATAGAAATTTCCTCATCTTTTATCAACAGTGCCCCATAAGAACATTCTCAACCCCTCAGGGTCTAGCTCAGGCTCTACTCCAGCTTCATCTGGGAAGCAAAGTAAGATCACATCCCAGAAGAATATTCCCGAGTATGCAAACCTCAGAGATGAAATATTGGGTCAGGGGTGTGTGGATGAGGTGGGGTGGAGGAAGGCAGCATTACACAAGCACATGGGGACCCAAACCAAGGAGCTGAACGCCAGTGTCTTTAGATACGTAAAATCTGCATCGACATACTTGGGAAAGAAAAACCTTGATAACCGTTCCATGTGTCTTGTGTGTCACAAAAGTGTAGTAGAATCATTTGAGTTCTCAAGTCACAAAAATATCAGGGTGATATGAAATGTTGAAAACCAAGTGGTGTTTAACTCTCCACTCTCCTCCCATCCAGAGGCTTCCTGTTGAGGACGGCCAGCTTCAGTCCCATCCGGTCACCACCTTCTCCTAGAACAGAGCAGGCCGCGTCTGCCGAGAGGGGTAACCGGGCACTCGGTCCTCACGGTGGCAAGAAACTGCATTTTCCTCTCTGCTCTCAGAACACACCTTTAGAGCAATGCGTATCCTTATCGAGGTTAGTGTGGTCTGTTGTCTTTGTTGCGGTGTTCTGCGAATCCCTAGGTGTGATCTCTCATTCTAAGAGAGGACCCAAGACTGCTGCCGCCACCTACACTTGGTTCCGCAGCGGGCCTGAGGGTCCTCCTGCCACATTCGGGTAAGTGCCTTTGGGCGACCTGGGAGTGGACTGGACAGCTGTTCCAGGGGTGCTTGCAGCGCCAGCAGTGATCCCCTCCACAGGCAAAGGGCTGCCCAGTTACAAACTACTCCACATACATGACGTCCTGACTGTCTCAGATACCCAGGGACATGTGCAGAGCGCGTACTATCCTCGCTTGGAAGATAGGAGACCTGAGCCTCAGAGCAGTGCAGTGACTTGCGTGAGGTCACACAGCTGAAGGCGGCGAGCCTCCTGATGTGCTGATCCCCCCAAAGTTCCGAGTCTCCACAGCCCTTCAGAAAAGAAAACGGTTTGTTCTTTGCCTTCTCGACTTGAAGCACATCACTCGCAGTGAGTTGGGATACATCCATGGGAAAACAAATGCCTCCAGGGATGGGATAAAGTTCAGGTTTACAAATGAGCCGAGAGAGAATCTGGGATCTGAACTCTAATGAAAAAAGAACGAGGAACGAGAGGAAAAGGGGAATTACTCCCGTAGACTCCTGACCTGAATAAGTAGGATTTTTTTTAAAAAAAAAACAGCAACATTTTGGGACATCCCTAGCGGTCCAGTGGTTAAGACTCCGAGCTTCCACTGCACGGGGCACGGGTTTGATCCCTGGTCAGGGAACTAAGATCCCGCAAGCCGTGCCAAAAAAATAAATAAATAAAAAATAACACTTCCTGGCGTGTTGCTTGATGGCGACCCTGCTGCTTTCAGAGTTTCTTGATCTCAGCAGTGTTGACGTCGTGGGCCCCCTAAAACTGTCCTGGGAGGGGCTGGTCCCTGCACTGTAGACTGTTGAGGAGCATTGCTGGCCTCTACCCACTAGATGTCAGTAGCACCTCCCCCGACTCCCCACGTGACAGTGAAAACGTCTCCAACTTTCCAAATGTGCCCTGACGGGCAAACTCACCCTGGCTGAGAAGCACGTCTTTAAGTCTGTGCTCTGCAGAGCAGCCCGGCAGATGGATGCACGTCCCCACTTCACTCTCCTGCTTGCCGCCCCCAGAGGCTTCCAGCTGCCCTGGACAAAGTCTGACACCCAAGGGAGACGGGCCAGGCCCTTGGTGTTCTGGGCCCTGCCAGCCTCTCCGGTTCTGCACAATGACTTGCCGGCTCTTTCCCACACAGCCACGCTAGCTTGTGTCCTCACACTCGCGCTGCTTTCTCTCGCTTCGGTTGCTTATCTCGTAAATGCGCCCCAACCTTCAAGACTTGGCTTGGTGTGGGCATCGCCTGGAACTTACCTGAAGCCCTTTCCCTTCCCCCCATCTGAAGGTTGGGTCAGATCCCAGCTGTGTGCTCCCACAGCACCTTCTGCAGACCCCTGTCATAGCACTCACCACCCCATCCTGTAATTGCCTTGCAGTCCTCCGGACTGAGCTCCAGAAGGGCGAGGCTGTCTTATTCAAATCTGGGGCACAGTACCTGGCATGTGGCATTCACTCAGCAGTGTTTATTGAAGTGAGCCACAAAGAACAGTTAAAAGTACACTAGGTTGGGAGTCTAGATACCAAGATTCTAGTCCCAGGTCTGCTACTAGCTAGCCAGGTGATGGCTTCCCATCGCTGAACCTTTGTTTCCTCATCTGAGGAATCAGAATTTGGACTAGATGTCTGAGGGTCCTTATAAGTTGGAATTGCTGATTCTAGAGTGTTGTCTTTTTTTTTCATAAATATTTCACTTAAAAGTGTTTCCCAAAGGGCAGGGCCATCCTCTTCCAACCCCCTTCTGAATGTGTATGGCTTCCTCTAAACTTTTTCAAACTCTTTTCCTACTGACTATTTCATTTGACCCTAGAAATAATGATGGCAGCCTGGCAGATATAATTTCAAACAAGAACCATTCTTCCAAACAAGTGACATAAAGGTAAACTGTGTATCAAATATTACCATCACAGAAGACAGAAGAACACGTGTTTATATTTCTACATGCATAGAGACCCTCTGGGGTAGTGTGACAGTGGGGCAGGTGCTGGGCAGGGGACTGGAACAAGTCTTTTCACTGAATACCTTATATTGTTGGATTTTTGAGCTATGTGAATACAGTATCTGTTTTAAAAGTTAAAGAGTAAAACCATATGTATAATATTAGCTACAAGGATGTATTGTACAGGACAGGGAATATAGCCAATATTTTATAATAACTATAAATGGAGTGTAACCTTTAAAAATTGTGACTTTGTTGTATACCTGAAACATATAATATTGTACATCAACTACACTTCAATAAACATAAATAAAAAAGATAATAAAACCAAATGAATGGCATCGTTTACCAAGCATCCTTTCAACTGGCCTTAAAAGCAGGTGACCAATGGACCCGAGGTCAGTAGCCAGACCACATCTGTCAGAGCTGCTGTAAGAAAACCCTTCTGGCTAACTGCACGTTCAAAAAATCAAGAGAAATGCAGGCTACAACGCACCACTATAGTCTTCTAGCTTCAAAGTGTGTGTTTTAATCTGGTTTACTCCCTGGCAGTGGAGTATAAAAATAAGGCTAAATTTCATAGCAAGTGCCACAAAAAAGGGAGTGAAGAATTCGGACACTAATGCTAAACCTGACCAACTGATCTTCTGTCACTTTGTAGCCCCTCGCTATACAGCCCTGACATTCATCTAAGGATGAATCCTCTAGTGGATGAGCCCCGCCTAGAGGTACAGTGGACAGAGAACAGACCTAAAAATCAATAGATTTAGTGACAAATTTAGTAATGTTGTCAGTAAGTCTCCTGTATTCCTATCTGTACTACCTGCCCTCTCTCTTCCTTTCCAGAGATAGTTCTCATAACAGTCAGCAAAATGAGCCCTGTGTAGCACTAAATAAAGACTAGAGGTTGTATTAAATTTGTAACCATGACCACAGCTTTCCTTAAACAGTTTCATCATCACAGGGTGGCACAATATACAGTATTCCTCTAAGTGGGACTGCCACCTCCTTCCTCTGTAAGCCCTGTCCTGTAAGATGAGGTCAACGGAAACTATACAGTGCAGGTGTGTTTAAAGTCACCAGAAGATCAAGTGTTAAACTAGATAAAAGATGGGGATGACAAATAACTTAGTTTTCTCACCCAGAGGCCCTGTGGTCACCTGGGGTGTTGATCTGTACAAAGGGAGTATCACCATCTTCACAGTAGTTACACCTTTTCAGATCTTCATATTATCTGAACATGCAATTCTTTATTTCAAATGGTCAGTACACTCATTTTAATAAACATAATCACTGTTGTTGCTTAATAATCATAATAAACAATCATTTTAATGATTATATTAAACATAATCATAATAATCATTTTAATAAACATAATCACTGTTACACAGCAATCTAAAATAAAAATCAACACTTAAGTGAATACTATGTGCTGGATACAGAGTGCATGAAAGTTGAAGGTGCGGTCTGGAATTTTAAGCACATAGGATTCACCCAGAAAAGGAACTAGAAAAAAAACAAAGTACTACTTTTTCTGTATTCTCCTAGCAATCTCTGAAGAAACAATGGCTTTCAGTAATATTACAATAGCAGGAACTACCGTTTGTGACACATTAGGCACCAGGCACAGTGATCGGCGCTTGGTGTACATTACGTCTATAATTTTACAAGCCTCAGTTGCCTTTAGTTTTTTTTAAAGTGATAAAGCTACATTGGGTAGACTGCTTGAGCTTGTGTAGTACCATTTTAAAAAGTAAAGAAAACCTCTGATTTTACTCTTTTGTTTTATTTTTATTACACACTACAAAATACACTGCATGCTACACAATACACTGCATAACCTTCTAGCAGGGGTAGACAAGCATAACTGAGTTATTTTTCATCAATCAGGAAAATGCTTCCTTAATCAATGTTCTCCAAACCCTGAAAAACAGTTTAAAAAGGAAAATGTGAGAATTCTGTTCCTGTCAAAGATGTACATGTACTATAACCTACAATGATTCCTATAACCTATAATGACTCCTAATTTTCATTTTCTGACAGTAGCAAACATACCACTTTATATGAAAAGACAACCCCCCCTTCCACTTGCAATCAAAACTAAAGTAAAGCAACTATTTACCACCTGGATCCTTCTACAAAGCACCCTCAGCGTCAGAGGACAGTAAGGTAAATCCATTTTATAAAATAACAGCCAACATCAGGAAGATATTATTAGCCCCATTCTACTTTTTTACAGGTGAAAAACATGGAGGCTCAGAGAGGTTTAAAGTCCCTTGTTTAAGTCAGTAAGGAAGCAGTAGAGCCAGAATTCAAGTTCAGGGACCCCCAACTCCAGAACTCTTGCCCTGTAAGCATGGCACTATTTAGAAGACCACTCTATCAGTTCACAGCCAAATACTTCAGAAACAACAAAGTAAAAGAGTAATCAGTGATGACATTTCTTCCAGGTGTTAAAATAACACATTCCACGTATTCTGTTTCAATTGAAGGAAGAATCACCTTGAAAGAAATTAAAATTGCATAGTCCTAGGAGCCACCTTGTAAAAATCCTAATTCATTTGGTCCAGTCAGGGTCCTAGGAATCTGTATTTTATCTCACATGCCAGATGATCCTGATGGCATACTTTTTTTTTTCTTTTTTGGCTGTGCGGCTTGCGGGATCTGAGTTCCCTGACCAGGGACTGAACCCGTGCCCCGTGTCCCTGCCCCTTGCAGTGGAAGCTCGGAGTCCTAACCACTGGACCGCCAGGGAATTCCTCCCCCATTCCCCCTTTTTTTGGTTATTCTTGAACCATACTTTGAGAAATACCACTCTAGATGAGTAGATATCTATCATCATGTTCATCAGATTAGATTCTCAAATAGCACTATACTGAGAGGCAGATCACATAGGTTGAGTCCTTATACTGTAATTTAATCACTCTGACCTGTTTTCTCATCTATCAAATGGAATTAATATTTACCTAGATTTGCTGTGAAGGGTGAATTAGCAAGGAGAAAGTATAAAATAGTAAAAATTTTTACAAGAATAATAAGGATGAACTCCTACAATATATAAGAACATACTATTAAGTTGAACCATATGAAAATGCTACCGCTTGGCCATTTTTGACCCACAAAAACGGCAGTTTCATATGATTCAGTCAAATAAAAAATTATAGTAATTCTTTAATGTACTGGTGCAGGAACTGGCAAACCAATGGAGTATAGAAGAGTGCATTCATGAAACAGGCCCATGTGTATATGGAAATTTAGTTTACTAGAGTGGTATTTCAAATAAAAAATGGGCTTTTCCATATGTAGATAACTGTGACAACTGGCTGTTTCTTGGAGAAAACTAAAGTTAAATCCTTGCTTCACATTATATCCCAAAATGACCTGTAGACAGGTCAGAGCACTAAATGTAAAAAAGGAAAAAAAACTGTAATGGTATTTGGAGAAACTGTAGAAATATATTTTTAGAATCTTGGGTACAAAAGTCACTTGTAAACAAGATATAAAACCCAAAATCCAGAACGATAAAATATGATAAACTGAACATCAAGATTAAAAGCTATCTGATGAAAACCACCATAAAGTAAAAAAGACAGCAGACTAGGAAAAATATTTGCCACATATAAAAGAGACAAAAGGGGCCTCCCTGGTGGCGCAGTGGTTGCGCGTCCGCCTGCCGATGCAGGGGAACCGGGTTCGCGCCCCGGTATGGGAGGATCCCACATGCCTCGGAGCGGCTGGGCCCGTGAGCCATGGCCACTGGGCCTGCGCGTCCGGAGCCTGTGCTCCGCAGCGGGAGAGGCCACAGCAGAGGAAGGCCC
>NC_041234.1:93200525-93208120 GCF_002837175.3 Physeter macrocephalus | reverse complement strand
GGGCCGGGGCGGCCGGAGCCTGTGCCCCGCAGCGGGAGAGGCCACAGCAGAGGAAGGCCCGCATACCACAAAAAAAAAAAAAAAAAAAAAAGAGAGACAAAAGATTAATATCTGTAATATATATATAAGAAGCCCTATAAATCAAAAAGAAAAAGACAACAGAACAAGAAAGGATATAGGCAGATGATCCACATAATAAGAAATGCAAAGGATCATTAAATATGTAAAAGTGCTATTTTAGTTTGCATTTTCCCAGTCTGCTGTTAAGACCTTTGGCAAAACATTAACCAGAATGCACCTCAACCCTGACAAATGGGCTAGTGTCAGAGCCATCTTACCTTTGACACATAGTAACGATTAACTCCAGAGATGCGCCTATCTCTTTCCATCAAATTCCACTGATATGAATAATGGGCAACCCTTTTTTCCTACAATTAAAAGAAATTGTTATTGTAGTTTACAAAGATGAGTGACCCAATAGAGGGATATTAATAAGTGACATTCCAGAAAAATGGAATCACTGATATAAAAACCAAATTAACAATATAAGACCAGAATCCTAAATAAAATCGGACCACTAAACTTTGGAGTTAAGATGGTAACCATGATTTCTTACACTCTCTATTTTAATCAGCATCATTTTTTTCTTTCCTCCTTTCTCTTTTTTTTTTAAAGTCATGACTACTTGTTCTCTTTGGGGACCCTACTGAGAGGAAACAACAGTGGTAGATCACAAGTGAAAGACAATCACAAAACCAGAAAGTAAATACATTTATACTCTGTACTTTAGAGATAATGTGAAGGACTAATTAGAGAGGAAAATCACAATCCTAATGTGAAAAACAGGAGCATGACCTAATTTCCTAAAGGCTTGCAAGAGAAAGTGGAAGGATAAAAAAATGTCAAGGTAAAAAAAACCTAATTAAGGGGAATTTCCCGGCGGTCCAGTGGTTAGGACTGGGCGCTTTCACTGCCCGAGCGGGGTTCAACCCCTGGTCGGGGAACTGAGATCCCGCAAGCCGCGCGGAGCGGCCAGAAACAAAACTAACTAAGGCTAGGAAAAAAGTGAAAAACAAGAAGATACCAAGATTTGGATGCGAGAAATTAAAATCAAAATCCAGCAAGAAAGGAGACCAGAGGTCAGATGGAATGGGGCAAGACTAATTGACGCCTCTCTCCTCTGCCAGGCAGTTTGGACCTACCTCTTTCAATCTCCTGCCTTTCCAGCCCCCAAAACTCTACTCCGCCCTCCTGCCCACGCTTCACCTAGCAACCAGCTGTTTCTTGCTAAAGTAGAATACGGTTCCCGTCGGCTTCGTTCCGCAAGCCTCTGCTTTTAGGCAACAAAAAGAAAAAGGGAGGGCCGATCTCGGTATTCCCCATCTCGGAGAGAGGCTCCGGGTCCTAACGGGTTCCCGACCCCACCGCCCATTTCGTAACGCCAGCCGGTGGAGTCAGCCGCCGGGCCGGAGAAGCAGCCTTACCTTGCCCCCGTTAGTGAACCTGTGGATGCGTGCAGTGGCCATTCCCGGGATGAATAAGCACGCGGCCATGACGGCGATCCCGGGGAGAATCTCGAACCACATCGCGACACCGTTACCAAGGCCAAACACTTCCTTCCAAGCTCCTTAAAGGTGACCCGGCTTCAATCCCTTTCCGGTAACTTCCGCAGCAGCGCACGAGCGGGGCGGGGTCACGTACGCGTCCGGAGGAAGCGACGGGGCGCGGCAGGGCCCAAGAGTGGCGCGCGCCCGCGCTCTCGCACACTTTTGCTCCCGCAGTCGTCTTTCCGCAACCGATTTTGCACCGACTCGCGGTCTAGCGCAAGACGTGCAGTGACGTGAAGCAGCTCCGCGCCACCCAGCAGGCCACAGCCGTTTCGGAGCTCGAAACTCTTAAAATGGCAGAGCAACTTTCTCCAGGAAAGACGACAGACCAGGTGTGCACCTTTCTTTTCAAAAAGCCTGTGCGAAAAGGGGCTGCAGGCCGCAGAAAGCGCCCGGTCTGCGACCAAGAGTCCGGAGACAGCAGCAGCAGCAGTGACGAAGGTAACACTGTGGTCCGCCCGGAAAAGAAGCGGGCGACCCACAATCCGATGATACAGAAAACCCGTGGCAGTGGTAAACAGAAGGCGGCTTACGGCGACCTGAGTAGCGAGGAGGGGGAGGGGGAGAACGAGCCCGAGAGCCTCGGCGTGGTCTATAAGTCCACTCGCTCGGCGAAACCCGTGGGGCCAGAGGATATGGGGGCGACTGCTGTCTACGAACTAGACACAGAGAAGGAACGTGACGCGCAAGCCATCTTTGAGCGCAGCCAGAAGATCCAGGAGGAGCTGAGGGGCAAGGAAGATGACAAGATCTATCGGGGAATCAATAATTATCAGAAGTACATGAAGCCCAAGGATACGTCTATGGGCAATGCTTCCTCCGGGATGGTGAGGAAGGGCCCCATCCGAGCTCCCGAGCATCTGCGTGCCACCGTGCGCTGGGATTACCAGCCCAACATTTGTAAGGACTACAAGGAGACTGGCTTTTGCGGCTTTGGAGACAGCTGCAAATTCCTCCATGACCGTTCAGATTACAAACATGGGTGGCAGATCGAACGTGAGCTTGACGAGGGTCGCTATGGTGTCCATGAGGATGAAAACTATGAAGCGGGAAGTGATGAGGAGGAAATACCGTTCAAGTGTTTCATCTGTCGCCAGACCTTCCAAAACCCAGTTGTCACCAAGTGCAGGCATTATTTCTGCGAGAGCTGTGCGCTGCAGCATTTCCGCACCACCCCGCGCTGCTATGTCTGTGACCAGCAGACCAATGGCGTCTTCAATCCAGCGAAAGAATTGATTGCTAAACTGGAGAAGCATAGAGCTGCAGAAGAGGGTGGTGCTTCCGATTTCCCAGAAGACCCCGATGAGGGTCCAATTCCCATTACTTAATTTTCCCATTATACGCAAATCTCAAAATAAATGTTTTGTTGTTTTGGAAATCTTAATTCGTGTCTTTCCTTTCTAGGGAAAGTTGAGAGTAAAAGGCGGGTGGTGAATGAAGTAGGGTCCTGGATGGATGGCTTGTAAAAGCACCAAGGTAGGTATAATCTGGATTTTTACCTGGTATAAATGCTGCCTGTGTGTAACAGATACTTTTCAAAACCCTTTAGCATAAATTTGGGGGGATGGGAGAAGTTCGAGAAAAGCTAGAATTTGCTTGAAGTGACCAAAGCTGTGATGAAAGCAAGAACTGGACCTATTTATTATATCACATTTTTGCATAACTTAATAATTTACAAAAGTACTTTCATACATTATCTGTTTTGGGAGCACGCACTACTTCAAAATACACCCCAGCCAAGGTATGTCTGTTGGGGGTTGAGGGGAGGATTGGGTTGGGAGACTGGTAGCTGTAGCCCAGCAGCCTGTGCATATGGGAAATGCTTGCTCTCCTGAAAGCGCCTGTGGGCAACCCCCCTTCCATGGATGACAAATGGCCTGTGCTCCGCGGCCCAGTATGATAGCCACTACACTAGCTTCATGTGGCTGTTCGCCCTTGAAATGTGGCTGGTAGCCACCGTATTGGACATGCAGTTCTAGACTGAACTTGTGAACCTACAGAGGGCAAAAATCTAACATTTTATAATCCATTGTCTGAAACTGTGTTCTCTCAGACCCTGTAATAGAGCTGATCACGCCCTATTAAAGTTAATCTATGTACCTTGTCTTCCCAACTAGTTTGTGAACTCCTCAGTGACCAGGCCAGTGCTTGGCATATAATAAGCACTTAATAAATAAACCCAGAGAGGTTTGAAAAAGGAGATCAGGGCCAAAGCCTGGAACCCAAGCCGAGGAGCTTTGACTATATTCTGTTGGTAATGAGGAGATAGAGACTTGGGGAGGGGAACACAATCAGACTTTTTTTTTTTTAATGTTACTGTGGTTGCAGGCTATCGGATAGATGGCAGGGAGATGGAAGGCAGGGAGGCCAGTTAGGGCAAATGACTAGTAAATTTTTATTGATCTGACTAGAATTTGGGCTGATCCCAGGAAACAGATGTAAGAATAAACTGTGGGTTAGAGTTTTTATATTCATATTCGTTAGTCCATTTAAAGATATTCTTTGAGCAACTACTCTGTCAGGCACCATGCCTGGCATACGGGATATTAGCAAACAAGATAGACATAGCCCCTTACCTCGTGGAGCTGGACATCAAACAGTGCAGGTGTGATGAATACAAGAACAAAAGTGCACTGGGTTGATCTCTCAGGATTAAGCCAATCCCAGCCTTTGGGAGAGTTCAGAATCAAACTCACTTGATATAATGTGATAACATTCTTTAACAGAATGTATTAAGTACAGTGGGGATACATGAGAAGCCTAGTGGGAAAAGGGCTAAAGAAAGCATCACACAGAAAACAGCATTTAAGAGATGAGACAAAAAAACAGCAGAACAGGAAAGAGGAAGTTGTAGAGACAGATGGAGAAAGACAAGCTTACACTGAGGTGGAACGCAAAGGAAGACAGTGTTCTAAAAAGTGTCATGGGGCTTCCCTGGTGGCGCAGTGGTTGAGAGTCCACCTGCCGATGCAGGGGACACGGGTTCGTGGCCCGGTCCGGGAGGATCTCACATGCCGCGGAGCTGCTAGGCCCGTGAGCCGTGGCTGCTGGGCCTGCGCGTCCGGAGCCTGTGCTCCGCAACGGGAGAGGCCACAGCAGTGAGAGGCCCGTGTACCGCAAAAAAAAAAAAAAAAAAAGTGTCATGGAAAGAAACAGGACAATGAGTAGCAAAAATCAGTGGTGTACTCAAGGTATTTTTCATGTTTACAAAGTTTATGATTAAATTTTTTTAAAGAAATATTTTATCACCTTTAATTAAATGGTGCAACTTCATTTCATAGGTGAAAACTAAATAGTTATTCCTACAAATTAAAAAAAAATTAAATATGGAGGGAGTTCCCTAGTGGCCTAGTGGTTAAGACTCCAGGCTTCCACTGCCGTGGTCCGAGTTCAGTCCCTAGTTGGGGAACTGAGATCCCGCAAGCCTTGTGGTGTGGCAAAAAATATATATATATATATATATATACATATATATAAAAATATATATATACGTATATATAAATATATATATATTTATTTATATATATAAATATATAAATATTTATTTATTTATTTATTTATTTATTTATTTATTTATTTATTTATATATATAAATATATAAATATTTATTTATTTATTTATTTATTTATTTATTTATTTATATATATATATATATGGCGGGGGGGGGAAGAAAGCATGCCAGCAGAGATGAGTTGCAGCTGGACTCTGAAGGCGCTAACCTAGTCTGAGAGCTCAGAGGAGGCTCCCCTAGGAGATGACCCTCAAATTGAGACCTGAAAGGGGGGTGGTAGGAAGAGTATCACGGTCAGAGGGTTAGTATATACCAAGGACCTGAAGTGAGAGACTGGCTTCAGCTAGGAACTCGAAGCAGACCAGGATGCTGGAAGAAAACGACAGATGGTAGTCAGGGCCAAGTCAGCCACCTTGCAAGTCACGTTAAGGACTCTGGACTTTATCAGAAGGGCAAAGGGATGCCATCAAAGGGTTTTAAGAAATTAAGTGAGATGATCAGATCTGAATTTTAAAAAGATAATTCTGCAGTGTGGGAAATGGATTGTGGAGACCGGACACAAGACAGGGAGATCAGTTAGGAGGCTCGTGCACTAGTCCAGGTGATATGATGGCAGACTGGACTAGACCGGAGGCTGTGGACATTCATTTAATAAATAGGTTTTGAGCACCCACTATATGCCAGACATTGATTTAAGCACTGGAGATACAGCCAAAGCAAAACATTCAAGTCCCTGCACTCTAGAACTTACATGAGAGAGAGTAACAGAATTATACATGCATGATATGTAATAGATTGAGCTAAGTGCTATGAAGAACAATGAAGCAAGGTAAGGGGATGAGAGTGCGGCGTGGGGGGGCATGTTATTTTATATAGGGTGGTCAGGGAGGGCCTCTTCTGATAAGGTGACATTTGAGCAGAGACCTAAATGAAGCAGATATCTGGGAGAAGAGCATTCCAGACAGAACACCAAGTGCAAAGGCCCTGAGGCAGGAAAGTGCCTGACATGTCCTAGGAACAGTGAGGAAGACATGTAATTATCTGTTTTGGGAGCCCGTACAGAGTGGACTGAAGGAAGAGGAAAGAACTCTTTAAGATTAGATAAGAAAAGTAATGGGGGGGCAAGGGCAGGCTGTGTACAGCCTTATGAGCCATTGTAAGAACTTGAGTTTTTTTTTTTTTAAAGAAGATGTTGGGGGTAAGAGTTTGTTAATTAATTTATTTATTTTTACTGTGTTGGGTCTTCGTTTCTGTGTGAGGGCTTTCTCTAGTTGTGGCAAGCGGGGGCCACTCTTCATCGCGGTGCGCGGGCCTCTCACTATCGCGGCCTGTCTTCTTGTGGAGCACAGGCTCCAGACGCGTAGGCTCAGTAGTTGTGGCTCACGGGCCTAGTTGCTCCGCGGCATGTGGGATCCTCCCAGACCAGGGCTCGAACCCGTGTCCCCTGCATTAGCAGGCAAATTCTCAACCACTGCACCACCAGGGAAGCCCAGAACTTGAGTTTTTATTTTTATTCTCAGTGACATGGAGGGTCACTGGGAGGTTCTGAGCAGAGGACTAACATGATCTAACACTGGCTTTAAAAAGGATCCTTCTGGAACTTATGGGGGATAATGGAAATGTTTTTGTTACACAGGTGTCTACATTTGTCCAAACTCACTGGACTGTACATGTATGTGCATTTCATTGTATGTGATTATATCTCATTAAGAAACACCTTCAAATCAAAGGAGAAAGAAAAGAAACTGGTTGCTATGTAGAAAATAAACCGGGGCAGGAGGGTCAAGGGATGAAGCAGATCAGTTAGAAGGCTACTGCTGTTGGGGCTTCGCTGGTGGCACAGTGGATAAGAATCCACCTACCAATGCAGGGGACGTGGGTTTGAGCCCGGGTCTGGGAAGATCCCACATGCCGCAGAGCAGCTAAGCCCGTGCGCCACAACTACTGAGCCTGCGTGCTAGAGCCCACGAGCCACAACTACTGAGCCAGCATGCTGCAACTACTGAAGCCCATGCGCCTAGAGCCTGTGCTCTGCAACAAGAGAAGCCACTGCAATGAGAAGCCTGCACACTGCAATGAAGAGTAGCCCCTGCTCACCACAACTTGAGAAAAGCAGCACAGAGCAATGAAGACCCAACGCAGCCAAAAAATAAAAAATAAAAGGCTGTCCAGGTGAGAGATGGTAAGTGCCTCAAACCAGGTGGTGGTGAGAAGGGGTCAGATTCTGAATGCAGTTTGAAGGTAAAACTGACAAGTTGTCTTGGCAGGTTAGAAATGAGGTGTAAGATAGAGAGAAGAGTCGAGGTGACTCCAAGATTTTTGACCTGAGCAACCAGGTGGAAAGTGGTACCACTTAGTGAGATGGAGAGAGGCACATAGAGAAAAGTGCATAAAACACAACTTTGGGGCTTCCCTGGTGGTGCAGTGGTTGAGAGTCCGCCTGCCGATGCAGGGGACGCGGGTTCGTGCCCCGGTCC
>NC_041234.1:93152431-93200477 GCF_002837175.3 Physeter macrocephalus | reverse complement strand
GTGCCCCGGTCCGGGAAGATCCCACATGCCACAGAGCGGCTGGGCCCGTGAGCCATGGCCGCTGAGCCTGCGCGTCCGGAGCCTGTGCTCCGCAACGAGAGAGGCCACAGCGGTGAGAGGCCCGCGTACCACCAAAAAAAAAAAAAAAAAAAAAGAAGCCCATCACATTATCCAGATTCTCCAGATGACACACACAGGTAACCAGTATGCTGATTTTTATGGTAATCACTCCCTTGCTTTTTTTTTCCATTGATCTTCCTCTTTAGCTATTTATCTCTCCTTCCCTCTCGCCCAACCAAGAATAATGTATACTTAATGTCTTTTGTTTCTCTCCCATGTACTCTTCTTTGTAACAGCTTTATTGAGATATAATTCACATATCATATAATTCACCATTTTAAAATATGCACTTGAGTGGCTTTTAGTATATTCACAAGGTTGTGCAACCATCACCACTATCTAATTTCAGAAATTTTTCAATACTTCAAAAAGAAAAGCAATACCCTACACCTGAAACTAACACAACATTGTAAATCAACTATACTCCAATAATTTTTTTAATTGTTTAAAATTTTAAAAAATTTGCTAATTAAAAAAAATAGAAAGAAAAGCATACCCATTAGCAGTCACTCCCCATCCCCCCAGGCAACCAGTAATCTCCTGTCTCTACATATTTGCCTCTTCTGGACATTTCATATCAATGGAATCATATAATATGTGGCCTTTTGTGACTGCCTGCTTTCACTGAACATGCTCTCAACGTTCATCCATGTTGTAGAGTATATCAATACATTCCTTAAGGGAGCTGAATAATATTCCATTTTATGGTTATACTATATTTTGTTTATCCATTCATCAGTTGATGGACTTTGGGTTGTTTCCACATTTTGGTTATTATGAGTAACGATACATTCGTGTACACACATTTTTGTGTGGATGTACATCTTCATTTCTCTTGGGGAGACACCTTGAAGTGGAAATGCTAAGTTATATGGTAACTCTTTGACCTTTTTTATTTTTATTTTTTTGCGGTACGCGGGCCTCTCACTGTTGTGGCCTCTCCCGTTGCGGAGCACAGGCTCCGGACGTACAGGTCCAGCGGCCATGGCTCACGGGCCCAGCCGCTCCGCGGCATGTGGGATCCTCCCGGACCGGGGCACGAACCCGCGTCCCCTGCATCGGCAGGCGGACTCTCAACCACTGCGCCACCAGGGAAGCCCTGTTTAACCTTTATTAAAACATTTTTTTTAACTGAAGTGAAATTCACACAACAAGAAATTAACCGGTTTAAAAGGAACAGTTTGGTGACATTACCTCTATAAAATTCCCAAACATTTTCATCACCCCAGAAGTCTCATACCCATTAAGCAAATGCTCCTCATTCTCTCTTCCCAGCATCTCCTGGCAACCACCAATATGCATTTCGTTTCTGTGGATTTAGCTATTGTAGATACTTCATATAAATAGAATCATATAATATGTAGTCTTTTGTGTTTGGCTTTCACTTAACATAATGTTTTCAAGGTTCATTCACATTGTAGTATGTATCAGAACTTCCTTTTTGAGGCTGAATAATATTCCATTGTATGTATATACCACAATTTATTATCCATTCATCTGTTGATGGACACTTTTTATTTTCCACCTTTTGGCAATTGTGAATAGGGCTGTTCTGAAAATGTGTACATATCTCTGAGTACCTGTTTTTCAATTCTTTTGAGTATTCACCTAGGAGTAGAATTGCTGGGTCATATGGTAATGCTATCTTTTTTTTTTTAAATTTATTTTCAGCCACGTTGATTCTTCGTTGCTGCATGCGGGCTTTCTCTACTTGTGGTGAGCAAGGGCTACTCTTCATTGCGGTGCACGGGCTTCTCATTGCGGTGGCTTCTCTTGTTGTGGAGCACGGGCTCTAGGTGCGCGGGCTCAGTAGTTGTGGCTCACGGGCTCTAGAGCACAGGCTTAGTAGTTGTGGCGCATAGGCTTAGTTGCTCCACAGTATGGGGGATCCTCCTGGACCAGGGATCGAACCTGTGTCCCCTGCATTGGCAGGCAGATTCTTAACCACTGTGCCACCAGGGAAGTCCCTGGTGATGCTATCTTTAACTTTTTGAAGAACTGGCAAACTGTTTTCCACAGCAGCTGTGCCATTTTATATTCCTGCCAGCAATGTAAGAGGGCTCCAATTTCTCCACATCACCAGCACTTATTTCCCTTTTTTTAAAATAGCAATCCCAGTAGCTGTGAAGTGGTATCTCATCATGGCTTGGATTTGTACTTCCCTAATGACTAATGACAACCATCTTTACATGTGCTTGTTAGCCATCTGTATGTCATCTTTGGAGAAATGTCTATTCAAGTCCTTTACCCATTTTTTAATTGGTTTTTTTTACTTTGGGTTGTTCAGTTGTAAGAGTTCTTTATATTTTCTGGATACCAGGCCCATATCAGATATATAATTTGCAAATATTTTCTCCCAATCTGTGGGTTGTCTTTTTACTTTCTTGTTGGTATTCTTTGAAGCACAAAAGGTTTTAATTTTGATGAAGTACAATTTAACCATTTTTCTTTTGTTATTCATGCTTTTGGCATCACATCTGAGAATACATAAATCTGATAAATAAATCTGAAGTCATAGAGATTTACCCCTATGTTTCCAAGAGTTTTATAGTTTTAGCTCTTACATTTAGGTTTTTGATCCAATTTGAGTTAATTTTTGTGTATGGCATGAGATAAGGGTTTGGTTTCATCCTTTGGCCTGTGGCTATCCAGTGACCTAGCACTATTTGTTGAAAAGACCATTGAATGTTCTTGGCAGTCTTGTAAAAATATCAGTTGACCATAGACAGATGGGCTTGTTTCTGGACTCTCAATTCTATTCCATTTATCTATATATCTGTTTTTATGCCAGTACCACAAGGTCTTGATTACTGTTGTTTTGTAGAAAGTTTTGAAAGCAGGAAGTGTGAGCCCTCCTATTGTTTTGGATATTCTGGATCTCCTGCAATTCCTTATGAATTCTTTATGAATGTTTGAGTCAGCTTGTCAATTTCTACAAATAAATCAGCTGGAATTTTGATAGAGATTGCATTGAATCTGTAGATCAACTTAGGGAGCACTGCCATCTAAATAATATTAATTAATATCGCGAATTCCCTGGCAGTCCGGTGGTTAAGACTCCACACTTTCACTGCTGAGGGTCTGGGTTCAATCCCTGGTCAGGGAATTAATACCCTGCAAGCCTCATGGCGACGTGGCCAAAATAAATAAAGTAATTTTAAAAATTAATGTTAATCTTTTTTTTTTTCTTGTGGTACGCGGGCCTCTCACTGTTGTGGCCTCTCCTGTTGCAGAGCACAGGCTCCGGACGCGCAGGCTCAGCGGCCATGGCTCACGGGCCGCGGCATGTGGGATCTTCCCGGACCGGGGCACGAACCCGTGTCCCCTGCATCAGCAGGCGGACTCTCAACCACTGTGCCACCAGGGAAGCCCAATGTTAATCTTCTAATCAGTGAACACAGGATGTTTTTCCATTCATTTTAATCTTTAATTTCTTTTACAGTTATTCATGGTATTCATTTATAATCCTTTTTATCTTTATAAGATCATCAGTAATGTCCCCTCTTTTTTTTTTTTTCTCTCTGTTTTTGGCCACGCCGCACAGCTTGTGGGATCTTAGTTCCCCGATCAGGGAGTGAACCCAGGCCCTGCAGTAAAAGTGCCGAGTTCTAACCACTGGACAGCCAGGGACTTCCCTATTCATTTCTGATTCTAGTAATTTGAGTCCTTTCTCTCTTGCTATTTATTTATTTAGTCAATCTAGCTAAAAGTTTACCAGTTTTATTGATCTTTTCAAAGAACCAGCTCTGGTTTCATTGATTTTTCTCTATTGTTTTTCTGTTCTCTCTTTCATTAATTTCCCCTCTAATCTTTATTATTCCCTTCCTTCTGCTTGCTTTAGGTTTAGTTGGAAAAGACACTTTTCCAGTGTGTTAAAGTAGAAAGTTAGGTGATTAATTTGAGATTTTTCTTTTTTTAATGTACAGATTTAAAGCTATAAATTTCCCACTAAGCACTGCTTTTGCTGCATCTCATAAGTTTTGGTATGTTGTGTCTTCATTTCATTCATCTCAAAGTGTTTTCTAATGTTCCATTTGACTTTGATTCATTGATTGTTTTAGAGTATGTTGTTTAATTTCCATATATTTATAAATTTTCCAGTTTTTCTTCTGTTATTGATTTCTAATTTCATTCCACTGTAGCTAGAGAACATACTTTGTATCCTTTCTGTCCTTTTAAATTTATTGAGGTTTGTTTTATGGCCTATCATTTGGTCCATTCTAGAGAATGTTCCATGTACACTTGAGAAGAATGTACATTCTCTTGTTGGGTGGAGGGTTCTAAGAGTGGGATGTGTCTCTTAGATATATTTGGTTTACAGTGTTGTTAGATTTTTCTATTTCTGTGTTGATCTTCTGCCTACTTATTCTATCCATTATTGAAAATGGGGTATTGAAGTCTCAAAAATTATTGAATTGTCCATCTCTCCCTACATTCCTGTAAGTTTTTCCTTCCTTCACGTATATTGGTGCTCCTTTACTAAGTGCATATATTTTATAATTGTTATATCTTCTGGATGGATTGACCCCTTTATCATTATAGAATGTCCCTCTTTATCTGTAATAACATTTTTTTTTGTTTTAAAGTCTATTATGTCTGATATTAGTATAGCCATTTCAGCTCTCTTGTGGTTGCTATTTACATGATATATCTTTTTCAGCCTATTTATATCTTTGAATCTAAAGTGTGTCTCCTGGGAATTCCCTGGCAGTCCAGTGGTTAGGACTCCTTGCTTCCACTGCAAGGGGCACAGGTTCAATCACTGGTCGGGGAACTAAGATGGCACGGCCCCCCCCCCCCAAAAAAAAGTGTGTCTCCTGTAGACAGTAACAGTTGGATCTTGCTTTTTTTACCCAGTGTGACAAATTTTATCTTTTGCATTGTTTAATCCATTCACATTTACTGTTACTGTTGATAGAGTTGAATGTATGTTTGTATTTTACTTTTTTTCATTTATGTTCCTCTATTCCAACTTTACTGCTTTCTTTTGCATTAAGTGAATATTTTTCTAATGTAGCATTTTAACTTCTTTAATGATTTTTTCACATTTTTGGAATTATTTCCCTAATGGCAGCTCTAGGGTTTACCATTCATGTCTTTTTTTTTTGGCTGTGCTGGGTCTTCATTGCTGCGCACGGGCTTTCTCTAGTTGTGGCAGGCAGGGGCTACTTCACTGCCATGCTTTGGCTTCTCATTGCGGTGGCTTCTCTTGTTGTGGAGCACAGGCTCTAGAGTGCGTGCCACAACTACTGAGCTCGTGTGCCACAACTACTGACACCCGCGCGCCTAAAGCCCATGCTCTGCAACAAGAGAAGCCACTGCAATGAGAAGCCCGCTCACCACAACAAAGAGTAGCCCCTGCTCACCACAACTAGAGAAAGCCCATGCACAGCAATGAAGACCCAATGCAGCCAAAAATAAAATTAATTAATTAATTTTTAAAAAAGAAATATATCCTTTATAAAAAAAAATTCGGCTTCAGATTTGTACTATTTCCAGTGAGATATGAAACATTCCTATATACTTCTATTCCCTTTTGCCCCTTTTTGTGATATTACTGTTACACATGTTACAAACTAATAATACATTATTATATTACTTTATATAATTTTATGACTTTTACAGGAGCTAAGAAAAGAAAGGAGAACAAGTATATATTTATACCTTCTGTTATATTAACCTTTTTATCATTTTTGATTCTCTTTATTTGTTCTGGTAGATCTGAGTTACCATCTGGAATCATTTCCTTAGCCCAATACATCTTTGTTCCACCCACCTCCTTTGTGCTATTATTGGAAAATATATTACATTTCTATATGTTATAGGCCCAACAATACACTATAGACATATCATTTTCTACAGTTAATATATAAACTGGTTAAGAGAAGAAATATGCATTTATATTGTCTTTAATAATTATACAACTACTGTTGGTTTGTAATCTCAGGAGTTCCCCAGGTGAAATCTGAAATTGGCCCCCTTACACGGAGGGTAAGGAGATACCAATGAAAGAGGCAGACCACTCCAGATTTGTAGGCGGCAGTTTTAATAAGCAAGGGAATTTACATAGGAGGCTTGTCTTGGGTGGTTGCAAGCTAAGTAAATCTCTGCATCCACCCACCAGAATCTTAAAAGTTTACAGAGGCCTTAACAGGGTTCAGTCACATATTCAGTCCAGGTGGTCTCAACAATTCAGCATTACTCTCTCAAGGTTACATTCTTGAAATGGCACCTAGTGTGGGAATGGTGGCTAGAATACATATTCCACTGACTCGGGTAGTGGGGGGATAAGGAGCCTCTAATTGCCTGGATCCAGCTTTCGGGCCAACCAATGATCACATCTTGATGACCTCCTCCAACAATTACCTTTACCTTTGTTCTTTGGGGTTTTGTGTATGGATTTGAACTAATATCTGGGGTCACTTGATATCAGCCTAAAAAACTTCCTATTTCTTGTAAGGTAGGTATACTAGCAATGAAATCTCTCAGTTTTTATATACCTGGGAATGTCTTTATTTCACCTTCATTTTTGAAAGATAGCTTTGCTCAATACAGGATTCTTAGATGACTGTCTTTTTTTTTTCTTTGAGCACTTTGAATATATTGGCCCACTTTCTTCTGGCCTCCATTGTTTCTGATAAAAAGTCAGCTTTTAATCCTATTGGGATTCCCTTGTAAATGATGAGTCATTTTTCTTTTGCTGCTTTCAAGATTTGTTCCTTGTCTTTATATTTCAGCATTTTTATTATGACGTGTCTGTTTATGGATCTTTTGGCATTTGTTTTACTTGGAGTCCATTGAGCTTCCTAGATGGGTAGATTGTTTTTCAATCAATTCAGGAAAGTTTTTAGCCATTATTTCTTCAAATATCTTTTTTTTCCTCCTTTCTCCCACTCCTCTCTTTCTGGTACTTCTGCTATGTATATGTTGGTGTGCATAATGGTGTTCCATATTTCTCTGAGGCTCTTCATTTTTCTTCATTCTTTTTTCTCTCTATTCTTTGGATTGCATAATCTCTATAGATATATCTTCAAGTTTATTAATTCTTTCTTCTGCCAATTCCAATTTACTGTGGAGACCTGTTATATAGGCAGAATTGTTTCCCTCCCAAAAGTCGTATGTTGAAACCGCCAGTACCTCAGAATATGACTATATTGGGAGATATAAAGTCGCCTTTAAAGTCTATAAAGTCACCTTTAAAGAGGTGACTAAGGGGGAGGAATAAATTGGGAGATTTACACACTACTATATATAAAATAGATAACTGATAAGGACCTACTGTATAGCACAGGAAACTCTACTCAATACTCCATAATGACCAGGACTTCCCTGGTGGTCCAGTGGTTAAGACTCTGTGCTCCCAATGCAGGGGGCTGGGGTTCGATTCTTGGTCAGGGAACTAGATCCCGCATGCCACAACTAAGACCCGGCACAGCCAAATAAATAAATAAATAAATAATTTTAAAAATACTCTGTAATGACCTATATGGGAAAAGAATCTAGAAAAGAATGGATATATGCATACATATAACTGATTCACTTTGCTGTACAGCAGAAACGAACACAACATTGTAAGTCAACTGTATGCCAATAAAATTTTTTTTTAAATTGATTGGGAGTTTGGGATTGACCTATGCACACTGCTATATTTAAAATAGATAACCATGGAGGGCTTCCCTGGTGGCGCAGTGGTTAAGAATCCACCTGCCAATACAAGAGACATGGGTTTGAGCCCTGGTCCAGGAAGATCCCACATGTCGTGGAGCAACTAGGCCCGTGTGCCACAACTGCTGAGCCTGCGCTCTAGAGCCCGCAAGCCACAGCTACTGAAGCCCGCGTGCCTAGAGCCCATGCTCTGCAATAAGAGAAGCCACTGCAATGAGAAGCCTGCGCACCACAACGAAGAGTAGCCCCTGCTCGCCGCAACTAGAGAAAGCCTGTGCACAGCAACAAAGACCCAATGCAACCAAAAATAAATAATAAATTAATAAATTATTTTTAAAAATAAAATAATAATAAAACAGATAACCAACAAGGACCTACTGTAAAAAAAATTAAAACTCAGTGGGATGAATTGGGAGACTGGGATTGACATATATACACTAATATGTATACAATAGATAACTAATAAGAACCTGCTATATAAAAATAAAATAAAATTCAAAAAAGAATTAAAACTTAAAAAAAGAAGGTGACTAAGTTAAAACAAGACTGTTAGGGTGGGCCCTAATCTAATCTGAGTGGTGTCCTAATTTTTTTTCTTCCAGTGTTATTGAGATATAAATGATATACAGCACTGTGTAAGTTTAAGGTATACAACATAATGATGTGACTTACATACATCATGAAATGATTACCACAATAAGTTTAGTGAACATCCATCATCTCATATAGATACAAATTTAAAGAAATAGCAAAAAATTTTTTCCTTGTGATGAGAACTCTTAGGATTTACTCTCTTAACAACTTTCATATATAACACACAGCAGTGCTAATTACATTTATCATATTGTACATTACATCCCTAGTACTTATTTATCTTATAACTGGAAGTTTATACTGTAAACAGAGAATGTGGCCTGCCATTCCAGTTCTACAAGGATCAAGTCATTGGCCACTGCAGTCACTGACCTACAAGGACACCCTGAAAGGAATTCAGGATGAAGCATTGTGTGTTATGGATATATGGGCCCCCGGATAGTTAAAATGCATATGTAAGGAACAATTTCAATGACACCATATGCTCGCACCTTCCCATACTTAGAAAAGTACTAAAATCATTGACTGAGATATTTGATCCTCATGAGCAGTAAACCTTTACCGAGATCTTGACTGCACTATATATACTGGCTCTTCCCCTACCTCTTCGGAACTGTTTCTCAGAGCTATCTGAGGGGCTGTCTCCTGGGCTACAGTCCTCAGTAAGACACGGAATAGACTCAACTCACAGCTCTTACATTGTATGTGTTTTTTCCAGTAGCTTTAGACTACTTTCATCCAACTCCCCCTCCCCCCCAACTCTGGTAACCACAAATCTGATCTCTTTTTCTATGAATTTGTTTGTTTTTGACGTATAATTGACCTACAACACTATGTTAGTCGCTGGTATACAACATAGTGATTCAATATTTATATACATTTCAAAATGATCACCATGATAAGTCTACTTACCATTGAGCAGTATCCTTATGAGAAGAGGAAATTTGGATACAAAAAGAAACATCAGGGGCACATGGACACAGAGGAATGACCATGTGAGAACACAGTTAAAGATAGCCATCTGCAAGCCAAGGAGAGAGGCCTCAGAAATAACCAAACCTGGGGATTTCCCTGGTGGTCCAGCGGTTAACACTCCACACTCCCAATGCAGGGGGCCCAGGTTCGATCCCTCGTCAGGGAACTAGATCCCACATGCTGCAACTAAGAGCCCGCATGCTGCAACTAAGACCCAGCACAGCTAGATAAATAAATGGAAGGAAGGAAGAAAGAAAGAAAGAACCAAACCTGCTGACACCTTGATCTTGGAATTCTAGCCTCCAGAACTGTGAGAAAATAAATACCTGCTGTTTAAGCCACCCAGTCTGTGGTATTTTGTTATGGCAGCCCTAATAAGGTAATATAAGACCCTCTAGTGAGTTTTTCTTTTCAGTTACTGTACTTTTCAACTCCAGAATGTCCAGTTCTTTTTTATATATAATTTATATTTATTGAATTCTCTATTTGATACATTGTCTCATACTTTATTTCTTTAATCATGGTTTCCTTTAGTTCTTTGAATGTATTTATAATGGCTACTCTGAAGTCTTTGTTAACTCTGACATCTGGTTACTCTCACAGGCAGTTTTTGTTACCTGCTTCTCCCCACCACCCTATAGTGTATGGGTAATACTTTCCTGTTTCTTTGTATATGTCATAATACATTTTCTTTGGAAACTGAATGTTTTAGGTAATATACTAACTCTGGGTGCAGGCCCCCCAGCCACCACTCTGGGCTTATTATTGTTACTTGCTTAGTGAATGGATGGATCATTACTGAAGTCTATCCCGGCTATCCCCCCACCCCCCAGTGTTAGTCCTCTGATGTTGGTCCTCAAGGGGCATGGCCTTGGGTGAACCCATAGTCTCCCAAGATGACAGTGGTTTTGACAGGTTTTTCTTTGTCTCTTTTCCTGACAGTTCCCAGCTGTTAAACTCTGTTTGCAAAATGATTGCTCTATTGTCTTCAACAATACCGTGGGGCATAAATTGCTCTACTGTCCAAATTACATTTTTCAGTATTTACCTTACTTCTCTGCAGCATACAAATTAGAGCTCCTTTGTTTTTTGTTTGTTTGTTTTGTTTGTTTTGGTTTTTTGGCCATGCTTCATGTGGGATCTTAGCTCCCTGACCAGGTATTGAACCCACATCCCCTGCATTGGAAACATGGAGTCTTAACCACTGGACAGCCAGGGAAGTCCCTAGACCTCCTTTGGAGGAACAGTTCCTGAGATCAATGTTTGAGAGTTGTTCTGAGCCTAAGAGGGCTCCTCCCAGCCGTCTCCTTACCCAGTTCTCTCTTGTAGATGAGGTGGCCTACGGTTTAGTTTATATATCTCCACTGAACCTACCAATCTCCTCCCAAAGGCCACTACCTCCACTGTTTTTGAGAATACCCTTAAGCTCGAACTTCCTATTCTGTGTTGCTGATGAAGTCAGTTCCTTTGGGAAGAGATTATGGACTCTTTTGTAACCTTCTCCCCCAAAGAAAAATATCCAAGCCAAGACTATGGGATTGAGGGATGAGGTTGCTTCTCTCTGAGCAACATCCCCACTTTAGGACTTAAGTGCTAGGTAGAGGGGGGGCAGTAGCCTCAGGTCTTCTTAGCTTGCCTCTGCCAGTGTGGAACCACCATACCAGCCAGGGCAACGGTAATCAGGGTCCCAGTATTTTCAGCCCAACCATGCTCAAGGTAGAGCTTCTGTCCCACCAGAGGGGGCTGGGTGAAAGAAGGGACCCCGACCTTTCAGCCACATTACCCCAGAACTTAGCCTCAGCAAGAGGTAGCTGGAGGCAGGATGAAAAATGGTGATGTCCTACCCTTTCTGGGAAGATAGTCCTCTATGGGAGCTGCATAGAGGAGGAGCCCTGTATTCTTGGCTGCACCCATCTGGAATGGAGCTTCCATCTCACTGAGCTGAGAAGGGGAGGGAGGGAACAGTCTTGGTTCAAATACCACAGGCTCTTGCTGTTCTTATGGAATCCTAGTAGATATTCTTGAATAGATATTTTCTTCATTTGGTGTATACTCTTAGGATTATTTCCAGAGACTGTAAATGGTTGTTGTTTTTTAACAACCTTCACCAGTTTCACTGAGGAGTGGGTCCATGGAGCTCCTCATGCTGTCTACAAGAATTCAACCTCTCCTCCCACTTCCTCTTTAGCTCACCAAAAAAGCCCTCTTTTGGCTTTACCATTTCTCATGGATGTTATTAATGCTGACCAATATCTTGTTTCCCTTCCTTCTGGGGCATAGGGAGACTACACTTCCCAATACCCTTGTATTACACAATGCCACATGACTAGATCTGACCAAGGAAATGTGAGCAGAAGCGATACATGCACAAAGCCTCTATGTGATTCTCCAGTTTCTCTCTTCCTCTGCTCAAGCGAACTTGGAAGCCTCAGGTTGAGATGGTGAAGTTAACGTATCAAAGCATATTCAATTGCTTAGTCAAGCCAGGGAAGGCAGCTGTTTTGAAGAGTTGTCTGGACCTGCTGCAGACTTTGGATGAAGGAGAAAGAGACTCTTATCTTACACCATTGAAATTTCTGGTATTGTCTGTAGTTGCAACATAGCCTAACCTATCCTGATAAATTCAGCACTCCAGGGAATTACCTGGCGGCCCAGTGGTTAAGACTCGGCTCTTTCACTCCCATGGCCTGGGTTTGATCCTTGATTGGGGGAACTAAGATCCTACAAGCCATGTGGCGTGACCAAAAAAAATAAAAAATAAAGAGCTTTAAAAACAAATTCAGCACTCCACTGTAATGACTTTTGCTAAGGTCACCCAGCCTTAGCAAAAGGTTTATACTTTTCTAAGGTACGACCCAGTTCCAAATTACATTTTTTAGTATTTACCTTACTTGACTTCTCTGCAACATACAACTGCTACTATTTATTGAGACACATGCGACTAGCATTTTATAAACATTATCTAATGATAATAAAACAAAATCAAACTTATCAGCTTGTGGGTCCTAATTTGGGGATGGTGGAAACTAAGTCACAGTGGCAGAGAAGTTAGCACCTGTTTCTAGAAAAATAGCCCATGGTTGAGACCGCTGGTCTAGGTATACCAGACAGCCAGCATTTCCTAACATGACATGCTGTTTCATACCTCTGATAATTTGCATAAACTATTTCCTTTGCCTGGAATATCTTCCCCCTCCTCCTCTGCCTGACAACTTTTGTTAATGGTTCAAATACCTGCTTTAAAGCAATACTTCTTGGGTAAAGTCTTTGTTTCCCATGTTAATTTCATTTTTTTTTTTTTTTTTTTTTTGTGGTACGCGGGTCTCCCTCTGTTGTGGCCTCTCCCGCTGCGGAGCACAGGCTCCGGACGCGCAGGCTCATTGGCCATGGCTCACGGGCCCAGCCGCTCCGCGGCATGTGGGATCCTCCCAGACCGGGGCGCGAACCCGGTTCCCCTGCATCGGCAGGCGGACGCGCAACCACTGCGCCACCAGGGAAGCCCTCAATTTCATTTTTTGTAGCTCCAGTGCCTAACACAGTCCCTGGCATAGAATAGGTGCTGAATGAAAAAAAAGGTAAAAGAAAAAAATAGGTGCTGAATAAATGTTTGCTAAAAGGATTAATCATCATTATTAAGAGATTTTTATTGAGCTCCTTGTGAGCACTGAATTTCATAAAAGATATAAAGCAGAATCCTAATTCTAGGGTGGTTTATAATTTAATTGGTGTGATAGAAACTGTTAATTATCCCCCATTATCCTTTCTCTCCTTTTGTCTTGAATAAAAGAAGCCCTGATGTCTGCCTAGTAAAAACATTTCCCAACTTCCCTTACTAACTCCTAGCCAAGTGATGTAGGTGAAAGTGGTATGTGTCCTTTAAAAGAGGGGGGTATGCTCTTTGTGCCTTCCTCCTTCCTTTTGGCTAGAATGCAGATGAAGTGGCTGGAGCTCAAGCAGCTATTTTGGTTTTTTTTTTTTGTTGTTTTGGGGGGGGGTTGTTTTTTGTTTTCAAGCAGCTATTTTGGACTATGAAGCAGAAGCCTCATGCTAAGGATGGTAGAGCAACAATAGAGAACAAGCCTGTGTCCCTGATGAACATCAAGCCACCATACCCACCTTGGACTGCATGCCTTCTGACTTCATTTATAGCAGAAAGAAATAAACTTTTATCTTGTTTAAAGCAGTGTTAAACTTAATCCTAAATAATTGAGTTGGGAATACCAAAAGCAGGCAAGACTGGATTGAAGCAGAAGAGCGAAACAGAATCCCAGGAGGCATGAGGTAGTTAGCACAAGAGTAAACGAATGCAAAAGTGAGTGCAACATCAAGGATGCATCAGTCCCAGAGATGCTTGGGAATAGGGTTTAAATTTTTCACACCTGCAAAGTGCAGGGTCCCTCAAACTGAGAAACAAACAATAGTAACAACAAAAACAACAGTAAAACAGATCTGAACTGGTGGGAATCAAGGGACCCAGTAAAGGCAAACACAAACTTTCTCTGTAAGGACATTGTCATACCCAGGTACACGGGACTTCCACAGAGAGCAAGCCCAATGAAGATGGGCTTACAGCTAAGATTACAGACCACATCAGGAAATTAACTGCCTTGAGGGAGGAGTCAGAACAGGCAACAAATGGGTTAATTTGCATCTAAGGAACTAGAGATAATAGAGCAATCCAAAAGAGCTTTTGGAAAAAGGAAGAATAAGAACCATAAAACAAACATGTTAAAGCATTAAAAAAAGATGGATTTGAAAAATATACAAATAGAAATTTTATCAGCATATCTGTCTTCTACCCACTAGATGCCAGTAGCACTCTCCTGGTTGTAACAACTAAAAAAATAATCATTAAATTTTGAACAAAGTTTAAAAATTATGGACTAGACACAGTCAAGGAAAGAATCACTGAATTGGAATACATATCTGAAGAAATGACCTGGAACCCAACACAGTAAAACAATGAAAAAGAAAAGGAAAACCTGGTTACATGGTAGGGCGAATGAGACATTCTAACACACATCTAATAGGGAGTCAAGAAGGAGAGAGTGGGAAACAGACAATATTTGAAGAGATAGCAATTGAGAAATTTTTAGAAATAAAGTAAATCTTCAAGCTAAAGGAGCAACCTTAAGTACTTAGCAAGATAAATAATAACAAATCCACATCTGACATGTTGTAGTAAAATTGCAGAACATCAAAAACAGAGAGAAAATCTTAAAAGATAAGAGAGGTAAAGTACCCAAAAAGTAACAAAAGAAGAATAACTACAGACTTCTCAAAAAAAAAAAAAAAAAAAGATACCAGAGATGATAGAATAAGGTGATAAAATAATATCTTCAAAGTGCTGAAGAAAATAAGTCAATCAGGAATTCTATATTCATTCAACAAACTCAGCAAGTGCAATGAATTTATTTTTTAAAAACTCTGCACCTTCTACTTGCCAGGTATTTTTCTAAATGCTTGGGATACATAGTGAATGAAATAGACAGAAATCCATGCCCTCATGGAATTGACATTCTAGTGGGGAGAGATAGGAAATAAACAATTAACAAATAGGTTAATTATGTAATAGGTAAAAACAAGTAAGGGAATTGATACTGCCTGGGGCAGGAAATGGTTTGAAAGTTATTAACGGGTTGTCAGGGTCACCTCATTAAGAATGTGACATTGGAGCAAAGGTGAGGTACTTGGTTAAATGTATCCAGCTAAATTTTCATTTGAGAATGAAAGAGAAATAAAAGCATTGTTAGATATATGAAGCTTGTGGGCATTTACTGTTTATTCACAGACCCTCACTGACATAACTATTAAAATGAAGATTTTTGCAAGAAGGAAATTGAACCCAAAAAGGAGAACAAAGCAAAAAGAAATGGTGAGGGCTTCCCTGGTGGTGCAGTGGTTGAGAGTCCGCCTGCCGATGCAGGGGACGCGGGGTCGTGCCCCGGTCCGGGAGGATCCCACGTGCCGCGGAGCGGCTGGGCCCGTGAGCCATGGCCGCTGAGCCTGCGCGTCCGGAGCCTGTGCTCCGCAATGGGAGAGGCCACAACAGTGAGAGGCCCACGTACCACAAAAAAAAAAAAAAAAAAAAAAAAGAAATAAAAAAAAGAAATGGTGAGTAAAGACTTTGTAAAATCTAAATATGTACTAACTGTTAATATAAAAAGGGGAGGTTAAAAAAATGAAACCCAAATACCTTACAACCATAACAGAAAAGTGGATGGTGTGATTGGAAGGACTGGAGTTAAAGCACTGCAAACTCCATCTATCAACTCTAAACTCATTAAAAATTAAACATGCATGTTGAAATTTTAAATCAATACTAAAAAGACAGCAAAAACATACATCTAAAAACTAAAAACACAACCCTAAATAGCCAAGGAGTTAATGAGAACATCCTAATGAAAATCATGAAAAAGTTAAAACTGAATAACAATAAAATACATATAAAAAACATGGGAGAGGCATCTAAAATGGAATCATGAAGAAAATTTAGTGTTAAGTGCACCTCTAAATATATTCCAAATTAATGCATAAAGCATTCAATTCATGAAGCTAGAGAAAGAGCAGAACATCCCTAAGATAGAGGGAAAAAAATAATAATAAAGAGCAAAATTAATAAAACAAACACCCCCCAAAAATGGAGATCATCAACAAAACCAAAAGCTGGTTCTTTGAAAAGACTAACATAACAGACATACCTCTATCAAGATTGACCTACTGGGACTTCCCTGGTGGTCCAGTGGTTAAGAATCCACCTCCCAATGCAGGGGGCTCAGGTTCGATCCCTGGTCTGGGAACTAAGATCCCACATGCCACAGGGCAACTAAGCCCACGTGCGGCAACTACCAAGCCCGCATGCCACAACTAGAAAGAAGCCCGTGCACCGCAACGAAAGATCCTGAGTGCCGCAACTAAGACCCGACTCAGCCAAAAATAAATTTTAAAAAGCAAATAAATATAATTTTAAAAAAGATTACCTATTAAAAAGATTAAAGGTATACATAAATAATATTGAAAAAAGATATAACTACAGATCTGATTTAAAGCCATATAGAACACTTTGGAAACATGTTTTCATCTCCACAACACTCTGAAATCCCACTAAAATGATAATGGATAAAAGATATGGACCCACAAGGACATAAAATTTGCTTAGCTGAATGGAGGAATTATGAGACTAAGTACACGCATGGGGAAAGCCAACAGGAAATAAGCCATTTTGTGCTGCAGAAACCCAGAAAAGTTCAGGAACTGAAGGCATCAGCATAAACAGTATTTCATGTTACATGCAACAACTGTAATGTGCTAGGAAAAGATCTATGATTTCTATCAGTCAGACTCACAAGTACTGCTAATATTGCTATGGTTTGTTGTCTACATTCATAATTGAAGGAAATGCTAAATTTCATTTAATGGTTAGTGAAAATAAAGATGGGATTTTTTTCCATCCAATTTCACAAATTCACCATATGCACAACCTATGACCCAGCAATTCCACTCTTAGGTATACACTCAACAGAAATCCTTGTGTGAAGAATCATGTACAAAAATGTACATAATAGCCAAAAATTGGAAACAACACAAATAGTCAAAAACAGAATGACATCCAGTAGACAGGGGAATCCAAGAAAGGCAAAGTGAAGTCCCAGGAAAACATCTGTGTAGCAGGCCTAAAGATCAGTCAATCCCTACAGGAGTAGAAGGGTAGATGACAGGAGGAAATATGTCTCCAAATAGAAAACAAAAACAAAAACTAGTAGATTACCTGATTTTTTTGACCTTATGGAGTATGGCTTTACATCTCTGGAGGGGTTTGGCAGAAAAATTAGTAATAGGTAATACAAGGAAACAAATCAGTCAAACTAACTAAATAACCAAAATAGGAATTCCCTGGCGGTCCAGTGGTTGGGATTCCACGCTTTCACTGCTGAGGGCGCGGGTTCAATCCCTGGTTGGGGAGCTAGGATCCCACAAGCCGCAGGGTGTGGGCAAAAAATAAAATAAAATAACCAAAGTAATTAATAACTCCAGGAAAAACAAAATGTCATATATGAAAGGAAGCATAATAATGGTATATTATATGTCTCAGCTAGGAACAACATTTATATAGTCATAATAACGTTAACACCGACTTAGGATGAAATGAAAGAAATGGATAAGGGGAAGTATATGCAAGAACAAGATGTGGCATTGTGAATAAATCCTTTTAGGAGCACTACTGTTATTTACTTGTGGTTTAGCAGTCTGCCATGACTTGAGTGATTAATAACATATACAATTTGTGAGCTGGAGCTATTTTCTACAATAGACATATTTATGACATCATGAAATTCTCCAAAACATGTTTTACAAGCTATTGGAGCTAATACATGCCTAACACAGGATGGGTAAAGACAGGTTCTTTAGCAAAATATTATGAGTCCTTAAGTTCTTATACTAAATGTCAGGGAGGCACAATAGAAAGGACCCCTATGGCTTATGACAAAGAGAAAAAAAAGCATAGTCAAATTTACTCTTACTTGGAAATTTGCCTTCAAGATGGTTAAGGTTTCTTATTTAGCTAACAAGGTCTTAAATATTCTCCAGCTTTTTTTTTAATTAGTACAGAGGAAAGTAATCTACAACAAAGCACATATTAAAAAAATAAAAAATTACTAACAACAACAAAAAAAACAAAGCACATAAATGAACAGAATATCGTAGGTCCAAAAAACTGTTTTTTCTCCATCCAATATTCCATGTCTATTTTTCTCTTTTTTTTTTTTTTTTTTTTTTTGTGGTATGCGGGCCTCCCTCTGCTGCGGCCTCTCCCGCTGCGGAGCACAGGCTCCGGACGCGCAGGCCCAGCGGCCATGGCCCACAGGCCCAGCCGCTCCACGGCACGTGAGATCCCCCCAGACCGGGGCGCGAACCCGGTTCCCCTGCATCGGCAGGCGGACGCGCAACCACTGCGCCACCAGGGAAGCCCCTATTTTTCTCTTTTAATTGAGAGTGGACAGAAGAGACAAATAATTGTACTGTACATTTTCCCTCTCAGATACTTTCTGACTCGTGTGCCCACACATGCATGTTTGTGGGTGGCGGTGGCTATAAGAGAACTCAACGCTCATCTTCAATAAAATTCAATAGATAATTCCTTCCTTTGTTTCTATGTGAAACTGAGTGGAGTAGGGGAAGAATTGGGGGAATTAATTAGGCAAGAAATCTTCTCTTTTAATATTTAGGAAAAGAAATCCAAATAACTTTTTAAAATTGTGGCAGAAACTAATCTAAAATTATTTATCTTAACATCATCAAGATAAATCTTTTCTTTTCTTTTTTTTTTTCTTTTGGCCGTGCTGCACAGCTTTTGAGATCTCATTTCCCCGACCAGGGACTGAACCCAGGCCACGGCAGTGAAAGCCTGGAACCCTAACCACTAGGCAACCAGGGAACTCCCAAGATAAATCTTTTCTATTTTTTGAATACCCTGTTCTTAGTTGGTGACTCTAAATGGTATCATTTTTTTTAAGGGAAGAAGTGGATTTATTTAGAGAGAAACACATTCCATAGACAGAATGTGGTTCATCTCAAAAGGCAAGAATGACCCTGGGAGAAACACTCCACAGAATGTCGGCCATTTTAGAAGACGAGAGGCCAGTGATTTCATTTTTAAACTCACTATTATTCATTACTCATATGATTATCTGAACCACGGTTTAAAGTATTTGAAACAACCAAAAGGCAAAGGATTTCTAACGTCTATAAAGAGAAAACATGAACTACTGAAACCAAGCAGAACCCTGAGGGGCCTTACCTGGGACAGACCCCGCCATGTCCCTCGCATCTGTTTGCAGAAAAGCTTTAGCCTCCTAGGCCTTCCCTAGGGTAAATTTAATCAGAGAAGTGAGAAAATGCAGAAACAAAGGAAAGCAGTCAAGCAAGACAAAATAATAATAGTTTATCCATAAAACAAAGTCAAGGACCTTTAGTTTATCCTCAAGGGCTAGAGATAATATCCTGAGCTACATCCTTGAGTTGTTTTGCAGATACTAAAACCGCCACCAATCGGAAAAAGTTAACTGCCTGCTGACCACCAGCACTGAGACCCCAGACTGGCTGGAACCAGCACGATGATGATTGAGATTCCCAAAACATCACTCTGTTACCTCACCATCAACCAATCAGAGAATTGTGCATGAGCTGATCACACTCCCTCACACTGTCTTTAAAAACCCTTCCCTGAAAGCCATCAGGGAGTTTGGGTCTTATAAGCATGAGCTGGCTATTCTCCTTGCTTGACCCTATTTTGGGCACCTTATAATAAACACTGTACTTTCCTTCACCACAATCCAGTGTCAGTAGATTGGCTTGACTGCATAGGGTGAGTGGACCCAAGTTTGGTTCAGTAACACTATGAGATCCTTTAACATTGGAAGCTTTTTTTTTGTCTTTGGAACATTGCCCTACTTGAAATTAGGAAAGTATTAATTTTGAACCATTTTCCCCCTTAGCCTTAGAAGTTTCTGCTTAGTAGCTGTTTACCATACATAAAGAAGAAACACTTCTGGTCATAACTTTTTTGTTTTCTTATATATTCGTCTTTGATGTCTTTTTCCCCTTTGGGGTTTTTTTATAGCTCCAGATCCCTCAAACCTGAATTTCTATAAGTTCATTCTTTCCCTTTCTAATTGTCTTCCTTTACTTCTGTATCTATAGAATGTGTTACTATACGTGTTTAATATTTGACAAAATCTCTTCATATTTTTATAATATAAACATCGCTTTATTAACATTACTGTTGCATCTGAGAATTTACCAGTATTTTTAAGATAAAAGATAACTAATTTTTTCTAGGTTTGTTTTTTTTTTTTTAACTAGCAGCCTTGGGAATGTAATTTGGGTTCATGAATCAGCTGTATTACTTACTAACCATGTAATTTTGGATTTGAGCCACCAAAATGTGTATTAATTTCACCCACTGCAAAATAGTGAAAGCAATAGCAGCCACCTCATAGGGCTGGTGTGAGGGCTCAACAAGTTATTACACCTAATGTGCCCAGCACAGGGTAAAATTGATCTTTTTTCACGATTGTTTCTGTGGTTGTGAGTCCGTAAGTCTTTTGTCTAAACATAATCTCACTCTCAGTACATAGGCTCCTTCTAAGTCCATATTAGAGAATATGATTAACTTGTAATTTTTGTTTGACTTTTATACCCTGTAAATTTTTTCCCCTGAGAAGATTATACATTTTCAGGATTTTAAACCTTATTTTATTTACTTACAAGTTTACATAAGTGTGGTATTCTCACTCAGAATCTAATGTCACTCCTCCAAGCCTCAGCCACCAATTTTAAACTGAAAAAAAAATTTTTAATTGAGAAATTCACCTTTGTTTCCCATGAAACTGAATTGCTTATGTCATATCTTCCATTACCTCTTGTTTTATGTCATCAGTACACATGGGGAATAGCTGGTTAACATCTTTTGTTATAATCCTTGACCAATGGGAAGGTACTTTAAATAATTATACTATGTAATCCTCCTTTTTACATTGGAGTCCAAAGTTCTCAAACATATCTTTAACTTGGCTAATATATAAAATAAACTATTATCCTTTCCTTTACAGATAACTTTAGAATCAGCAGGCACTTACGTGGATATTTTTTTTGTACTTTACAAATTGTCCAACTCCTTTTCTCATCATCTGCTTGGGATTTGGGTAGTTTCAGAGCTGCTCTGGATCAAGAATTAATTAAAAACAACAACAAACACAGCAGCATTTAAATGAAAGGCACTTTGATCTTGAAATTGCGTGTTAGTGTTATATTGCCCATTATGCTGGGTGGAGCTGAACATCGGGGCAGTCCCACATGATGCCCACAAGGAATTTTATTTGTGAAAGGAGTTAATACAAAAGGGGCAATACAACTTATAAAAAGCAGTCTGCTCAATGAAGGCCAGGGAAGAATTTTTAAAGTAAGGGTTTTTCTCTGTGTATGTGTAAACATTTTCTTTCTGCTTTTCTACGGTGGGGTCCCAACCATGATATTGCCAACTTGGGAAGCAGGACGAAGGATCTTGGAGTGTACAATCAAATGCTGAGAATCAATGATGTAAGGAACTTTGAGGAGAGTTTCTCTCTCTCTCTCTCTGTCTCTCTCTCTCTGTCTCTCTCTCTCTCTCTCTGTCTCTCCTTTACTCGCCCCCTTAACTGGTGAAAAGGAGCCATAACACCTCCGCACCTTGGTTTTGGTTTTTTTATTTTGCTTTGGAATAAATATTAACATGGTGCAATAACCAAAAGGTTAAAAAGGCATACAGTAAAAAATAAACATATGAAAAGGTGCTCTACTGCACTAATCATCAGAAAAATGCAAAGTAAAACTACAATGAGCAACCACTACACACCCACCAGACATTAGCAAGTGTTGGGAAGGGGGTGAAGCAATTGGGACTCTCACACACTGTTGGTAAGAGTGTAAATTGGTACAACCTCTTGGAAAACTCTTTGGCAGTATCTAATAAAGTGGAGCATATGCTTACTCTGGGATCCAGCAATTCCACTCCTAGGTATGTATCCAACGTAAATGCATACATATGATCACCAAACAACACGTACTAGAATGTTCAGAGCAGCACCCCAAATATTGGAATGGATAAATAAACTGTGGTAGATTCATTCAATGGAATATTATACAGCAATGAGAATGAACAATTCAAAGCTACATACGACAACATAAATGAATCTCATAGTCATAAAAGTTGAGAGAGGGAGTTCCCTGACGGCCTAGTGGTCAGGGTTCTGGGCTTTCACTGCCGTGGCCTGAGTTCAATCCCTGGTCAGAGAACTGAGATCCCACAAGTGGCGTGGTGCAGCCTAAATAAATAAATAAATAAAAGTTGAGAGAAAGAAGCTCGACATAAAAGAATACATGCTATGTGATTCAATTTACATAAAGTTTAAAACAAGCAAAACTAATCAATGGTGTTAGAAGTTAGGATGGTGGTATTCTTGGTGGGGGAAGTGACTGAGCAGGAACACCAAGAGAGCATCTGGAATGCTGGCAATGTTCTACTTCTTGATCTCAGTGCTGGTTACATGAGTGTATTCACTCTGTGAAAATTCATCAAGCTATATGTTTATTATTTGTGCACTTATCTGTATGCGTTGTACTTTAAAATTTTAATTAAAAAGAAACTTCACAGGGCTTCCCTGGTGGCGCAGTGGTTAAGAATCCGCCTCCCAATGCAGCAGACACGGGTTCGAGCCCTGGTCCGGGAAGATCCCACATGCTGCAGAGCAACTAAGCCCGTGCGCCACAACTACTGAGCCCGTGTGCCACAACTACTGAAGCCCACGCACCTAGAGCCCGTGCTCCGCAACAAGAGAAGCCAACGCAATGAGAAGCCCGCGCACCGCAAAGAAGGGTAGCCCCCGCTTGCTGCAACTAGAGAAAGCCCACGCGCAGCAACTAAGACCCAACGCAGCCAAAAATAAATAAATAAATAAATGAAAATGAAATTCCCTTTAAAAAAAAAAGAAACTTTACAGTGTGTGGTAGGCAAAATAATGCCCCCTTAAATTGTCTACACCCCAATCCCCAGAACCTGTGACTATGTTACATTATATGGCAGTGGGAATTAAGGTTGCTAATCAGCTGACTTTAACATAGGGAGAGTATCCTGGTTTATCCAGGTGGGCATAACGTAGTCACAGGGGTCCTTAAAAGTGGAAGGGGGAAGCAGAAGAGAGAGTGAAAGGACATAGATGAAACATGGTCAGAGAGAGATGCTATTTTTTTTAATATATATATATATTTATTTATTTATTTGGCTATGCCGGGTCTTAGTTGCAGCATGCGGGATCTTTAATTGCTGCATGTGGGATCTAATTCCCTGACCAGGGATCGAACCCAGGCCCCCTACATTGGGAGCACGGAGTCTTAGCCACTGGACCACCAGGGAAGTCCCGAGAGATGCTATATTATTGGCTTTGAAGATGAAGGGAAGGGCCACAAGCTGAGGAATATGAGCAACCTCAAGAGTCTGGAAAAGACAAGGAACTAGATTCTCTCCTAGAGCCTCCAAGAAGCAACTCAGTCCTGCCATCACCTCAGTTTTAGTCCAGTGAGACCTCTGTTGGACTTTTAACCTACAGAACTGTAAGATAATAAATTTGTGTTATTTTAACCCAAAAAATTTGTGGTAATTTGTTGCAGCAGTAATAGGAAACTAATACAGGCGGTGTGGGGAGAGATCAGGTGTTCAGTTTTGGACATGTTCAGAGAATCTGAATGTGTTAGACATCTAAGTGGAGATGTCAAAGTAGGCAGTTGGATATATGTCTGGAATTCAGAGGAGAGGTATGGACTGGTGATATAAATTTTGGAGTTGTCAGTGAAGAGAGAAAATCCACAAGAACAGATCAGACTAACAGAGGAGTGAGCGTAGATAGAAAATGGGTCTAAGGACTGAGCCCTGGAACACCCAACTCTGACGACTGAAATACATCAGTTGTTTAAAGCTAGCAGGCACTCCAAAACGGGCATACACCAAGATGTAAATGCAAAGCTAAGTAGGAGTTCAGAGGCAGATACTTAAGCTAGGCTTGTACGAGTGGGCGGGTGCTGGAGGCAAGAGTGAGTAACAGATCCCCAATACAGGGAAATAGCCTTGGCAACAGGAATTAGGAACACAAGCATATGCTTGGCAACAGAACTGAGAAAATTTAAGAACGGAGTCTGGGTAATATATTCTAGACATCAGCAAAAATGGGTCCTTGGCCCTGAGCCAGCTTCTTGCCTTGGGTTTCTATTGCATCCTTAACTTGGTTCCTGCCTGCTGTGGGTGTCTGTGTCTCTCTCTGGCTTATCATTTGTCCTTCTCTCACATTTCACCTCCTTTTTCCTTAATTGCACATAATAGAGATATAATATGTTCAATTGATACTATCACTTTTTTCACATTTTAACACCTCTGAAATCAAGATACATCTTAAAATTGATAGTGTGTCATAGTTCAATTGGCAGCATTTTTTTTCTTTCTTTGTATATAAAATAATGGTTTTAGATTCGATGGTATCTTAGATTTGATGAAATACAAACGCTCTATCATTTAAAGCAATATTTTTCTTTTTATTGAGATATAGGCTTGGGTTGGGAAATATCTCTGCAAGTTATGCCTCATCAGGGAAATGTCAATTCTAATCACCCTGGGATAGCTTTTGGAGCTTTTTCTTTTTCTTGATGCTGCTGCTCTTGCTGGCAGCAGCTTCTTCAGGTCCACTGCTGAGTGGCTCCTCCTTGGAAGAGAATTTCCTCTTTTTCTTTTTCTTTTCTTTTTTTTACATTTTCAGTACGTTAAATTTACTCATAAAAACATTCTAAAACGGGGGCTTCCCTGGTGGCCCAGTGGTTGAGAGTCTGCCTGCCGATGCAGGGGACACGGGTTCATGCCCCGGTCGGAGCCATGGCCGCTGAGCCTGCGCGTCCGGAGCCTGTGCTCCGCAACGGGAGAGGCCACAACAGTGAGGTCCGCGTACCGCAAAAAAAAAAAAAAAAAAAAAAAAAAAAAAAAAAAAAAATTCTAAAATGTACAATTTTTCCTTTTTAACAAAGTATAATAAAACATTAAAAACCCCCAAAACAGAATACTTGACATTTACAAGAGAAATTCCTCTTTTTCTTGGGGACACTCTTGTTTCCTGCCTCTTTAGGGTCACTAATTGGTTCCTTTTTGGGGAAAGATTTCTTCCTCTTGTAAAGACTTCCACTGCCAGCTGTCTCTTCAAGATCAGTACTAACCAGCCCTTCCACGGAAAAATATTTTTCTTGGGTTTGGAGAAGGAGACAGATTCCATTCCATTCTCCTGAGGAGCCCCCTGGGGCTTTTGCTGAGCAATATTTTTCAAATTTTGCATTTCTTTTAATCTGAGGGGCTGAATTTCAATAAAATATAGTTTACATAAAATAATATTTGCCAATTTTAAGTGTACAATTCAATGAGTTTACACAAATGTCTGCAGTCATGCAACCACCACCACAATCATGATAAAGAGCATTTTTTATAATTCCAAAAAGTTCCCTGGAGCCCTTCTGCAGTCAATCCCTTCTCCCCACCCCCGGCCCCCCACCCCCGGCAATCATTGATCTGCTTTCTCTCGCTATAGTTTTACCTTTTCTGGAATTTCATATCAATGAGATCATACAGCATGTATTCTCTTTGTGTCCTGATTCTTTCACTCAGCATAATCGTTTTGAGATTCACTCATGTGGATGGACGTATCAGTTCATTTTTATTGCTGAGTAGTATTTCGATCTATGTATCTGCCACATTTTGTTTATGCATTAGCCGGTTGACAGATATTTGGGTTGTTTCCCCCCAGTTTGGGGCTATTATAAATAATGCATAATTAGCCTTTTTAAAAGCGGGAAGGAGGGCAATCCCATCTAAAGCAAGTTGGGTTTTATTTTATTTTCTCCTCCCTGCGGGGCATCAGTACCATGATAGATTCCTTTGACTTTTATAAACGGTGATGAAAACAAATCTCATACATTTTGGTTATAATGATCCTTTAATGTCAGTGTTCTGTGCGTGTTTATTAAGTGTCTGAATCCTAATCAATATAAGGAAAAAAAACTCTAAAGCCTCTGAAAGGATACTTCACAACCAATGATAGAAAATACAAGTCATTCCCCTAGCGAGGTAAACTTTGGATAACATCGGGTTTATCTGAGGAAAACAAAGCCCGCAGAAAGTATCTTTAGATCTGAAAAACACTACACTTTCAAGATTAAGGATTCCATTTACTTACAAATAGGAACCCTGAAACACCTACGACTCCAGACCTCCCGGCCAGAAGCGGGTAAATGCTTATTTATTTATTTATTTATTTATTTTTGGCTGCGTTGGGTCTTCGTTGCTGCCCGCGAGCTTTCTCTAGTTGCAGCGAGCGGGGGCTGCTCTTGCGATGCGCGGGCTTTTCATTGCGGTGGCCTCTCTTGTTGCGGAGCACGCGCTCAAGGTGCGCGGGCTTCAATAGTTGTGGCGCGTGGGCTCAGTAGTTGTGGCTCGTGGGCTCTAGTTGCTCCGCGGCATGTGGGATCTTCCCGGACCACAGCTCGAACGCGTGTTACCTGTATTGGCAGGCGGATTCTTAACCACTGCGCCACCAGGGAAGCCCGAGTAAATGATTTGTACGCCGGGATTTGTAGTCCGTGAAATATTTGTCCCAGCCAAGATGGCGGAGTTGCTAATGACATGCCCCGAGGGAGTCTGGGTGGCAAGGGGATTGGGCGGTGCTGGGATTCCGCGGGCGGGAAGCTAAGACCAGGTGTTAACAACCGTTCCACTGAAAGAAGCCGAAAGTCCTGAAGTCTCGCGAGATCCTGGCGGGGCCCAATGGAAAGCCGGGTTCCGCTTATCACTAGGGGCGTTGTTTGGGGGCGGGGCTCTGTCCGGAGTGGGCCGGGAGTCTGTAGGTGCCGGCGTAGTGGCGTTTAGGCCGAGCTACCGCGATGAGGAGCGAAACCGTGGCCGTGAAGGAGGAGAAGGAGCATAGGCCTAAGGAGAAGCGAGTAACCCTCTTGACTCCCCCGGGGGCCACAGGCAGCGTCTGTGGGGCTTCGGGGGACAGCATCAAAGGGGAAGATAAGCAGGATCGGAACAAGGAGAAGAAAGAGGCGTTGAGCAAGGTGTCTGGCCGGCTGTCGGCCCAGGAGAGGGCGGGACGGTTCCGCCACCCGTGGAGGATGGTTGGGAAGGGGCTGCCCTCTTTCTCTCCCAGTCTCTTCCTCTGTTTCTTCACTTGAGTGAAAATCGCATCACCCTGTCTCATCCACTCGCCAGAAATGGGGGAGCCCCTCCCCGCCGAGCCACGGGATGGGAGTGAGGGAGAGCGGGGGGATTCCCAGACAAGAAGGGTTTAGGTCAGAGCTGTGAGATTATAATGGGAGGGGGAGCGACAGTGAAAAGAATGAGTAATTGGAGGGGAATTATTGAATAGTGAAGAGGCCATCAAGGGTGGGAGTAGTTTGTGATAGGAATATTAATAGAGGCTAGTTGAGGGAGTGGGTGGGTGGGTGGTCTGAGGGCCAGATCGGGTGCATCCTTATTTGGGGGGCAATGAGGGAATTTGTGGTATTCCTTAGAATTTTGAATTCTTTATGCTGATTGAGTAAGGATTTTATTTTAGTATGTGTTGGATGTGGTAGGGAAATATTAATAAATCAAGAATTCATGGCACCCACAAAAGACCAGGGTTGGTTTACTAATTCCTTACCACTACTGAAAATGGGTGATAGAAAATGAGGCGAAAACCTAGTAAACTGTGGGGCTTTGGGTTAACAGAACCTGAGATTTCCCTTGCTCCAGGCAGTTCTCGTTTCTGAGAGGTTTTTTTTTTTTTTAAACTTCGTTACTATTATGTTTGACTAATCATTCTGAGCTTTCTGAACATTCTCTTGGGTTTTTATAAGTGATCTCATCTTTTAAAGGCCAACTTTCTTCAGGGACAGTGATTCAGGTATGACAGAAAATTGATTTGTACTAATTTTATTTTCCTTATTTATTTCTTAAGGTGGTAATACGGAGATTACCGCCCACTTTGACCAAGGAGCAGCTTCAGGAACATCTTCAGCCTATGCCTGAGCATGATTATTTTGAGTTTTTTTCTAATGATACTAGGTAAAATAAATAAAAGAGGGAGGGGGGTAAATGAAAAAGGTTTCTTCCATTCTTTTGTATCCTACTAATGTTTTCCATTTGATTTTTGAGCCTATCTTTTTAATATAGGCATACTTGTAATTCAGTCAGACACCTGCAGGCACATTGACATAATTGCTTTCCTCCCTGCAGCCTGTATCCTCATATGTATGCCAGAGCATACATCAACTTTAAAAACCAGGAGGACATTATTTTGTTCAGGGATCGTTTCGATGGTTATGTATTCCTTGACAATAAAGGTAAGTCCTTTTAACTGAGAGGGGTGGTTTCTTTGTCATTTGTATGTTTAAGACAATGTGTGTATCACAGTGTTTTCTTGATGCCTTCATGGCGTTTCTAAAATCCTGGGTGATAAGATGAGCAACATTTAAAGAGTTTTACACATTTGATAAGCTTATGACAGCCTTATATTATATAGATAATATGACTTTTTTACAGTCCTCAGGTATTTGTATTAACCTATTATTTCTGTAATTTGATCAACTGAATGAAATTGCCACAGTTTTCTCCTCCTGTGACTGTTCTGTTGCCCAGTATTAGATGATCTGTTGTTTTGAGTATTTACTAGTTTCAACAGTGATACTGATAAATGACTCTTTAAACTGGTATGATGAATTTTAAATATTTACTTCTCATCTTGCTTCAAGGACCAACATTTAAGTCAGATTCTTTATGTCAATAGTTGCCAGTTGTAGTACTGTTTAACGTTCTAAGTTGTATATAATTAAAACATTGAACTTGATGATTTCCCACTTTGTATCCAGGAGTTTATAGGGAAGAAAAACTTCTGCCTTAACTCTCATTTTATTATTTGCTGCTTGCAACATTTAGCCAGAGAATGTCCAAGCTTCCATTTGCCACTTTTCTTTTGGCTTTGCAGTCATAGGTGAATGATGTGTCTTTTTGTTAGGTTATGTTTTTTCATTATTAGTTCAAAGTTGGTAAAAAGGAAATCTTTGTCAGGGAATATGCCAGTAAAAGTTGAAGGATTGCTACTGTGTTTGTCCAGCTTTTATTAATCCCCTCAAACCAGCTACTTCTCCACTCCAAGTTTATTCCAGTAGATAGCAGTGATTTCCTGGAAATCTGAGTTGTGTTTAACTTTTTTCCTCTCTTTTTTTTATCCCTTACATTTAAACAAGAGATGGATTTTGTCAGTTTATTGCTTTTTAATATCTTGTTCATCTAGACTTAGTAATACTTTCACACTTTATATCCTCATCACCTAATACTTAAGACAACCAGTCTCTAATCTTATAGGATTTTCCATTTTTTTCCCACTTTTCTGTATAATTTAGTCTTATATTGCCATGAAATTAATCTTTTTGAAAATAGTGACTTAAGATAGCAGTTGTGAAAAAAAGTCCAAATTCCTTAGTCTGGTAGTCAGCATCTTCCATAGTTTGGCCTCACTTCTGTTTTTTTCAGCCTGTCTTCCACAATTTCCTTCTGTTTCAGTCTGGTTTATCTGTTCCTTCTCAAATATATCAGTTATTAAGGTAATATGATTCTGCATTCACTAGGATTTCTAAAATCTTGTTTCCTGTGTGACTGCTTTGTGATGCCTAATGGTCAATTCTAGTAATTTATCCTGGCTTATGTTTACATGCCAAAGATCTAAGGATGGAATTTTATACCTTGTATGACATTACTCTATAGCAGGGATCTGGTGTATTTTTCCAGTAGTCACTTGGGTTTGTTTGTTTTTTTTAATTGAGATATAACTCACATACCATAAAATTCAATGGTTTTTAGTATATTCACAAGTTTTGTAACCATTACCACTATGTAATTCCAGAATGTTTTCATCACTTCAAAAAGAATCCTGTATTCATTAGCAGTCATCTCCCATTCTCCTCTCCCCCTAGACCCTGGCAACCACTGGTCTACTAACTATGGATTTCCTTATTCTGGACATTTCATATGAACTGAATCATACAATATGTGGCCTTTTGTGACTGCCTCTTTTACTTAGTATGTTTTCAAGGTTCATCCATGTTATAGTATGTATCATTACCTCATTGCTTTTTTTTTGCATTACTAAAAATTGTAGTAAAATGCACAAATAAAATTTACCATCTTAACCATTTTTAAATGTGCAGTTCAGTAGTGTTGAGTACATTCACATTGTTCTGCAACCAATCTCTCGAACTTCTTGTAAGACTGAAACTCTACCTGTTAAACAACTCCCTATTTCTCCCTCCCCCAGCCTCTTGCAACTACATTCTACCTCTATGAACCACCCTTCTGTCTATGAAGTTGACCATTCTAGGTACCTCATATAAGTGGAATCATAGTATTTGACTTTTAGTGACTAGCTTATTTCACTTAGCATAATGTCCTCAAGGATGATCCATGTTGTAGCATGTGTCAGAATCTCCTTTTCCATTGTATGTATATACTTCATTTTCTTTATCCATTCATCTGTTGAGGGACATTTGGCTATTGTGAATAATGCTGCTATGAATGTACAAACATCTGTTCAAGTCTCTGCTTTCACTTCTTTTGAATACATACCCAAAAGTGGAATTGTGGGGTCATATGGTAATTCTATTTTTAATTTTTTTGAGGAACCACCATACTGTTTTCCATAGTGGCTGCACCATTTTATATTCCCACCAGCAATGCATGAAGGTTCTAATTTCTCCATGTCCTTGCCAACACTTGCTATTTTCTGTTTTTTTCCCCCCTTTAATAGTAATCATTCTGACAGGTATAAGATGATATTTCATTATGGTTTTGATTGGCATTTCCCTAATGATTAGTGAGGTAATAGTTTAATCTTTTCATATGCTTGAGCACATAGCATCTTTTCATTTGCTTATTGGCCATTTGTATACCATCTCTGGAGAAATGTCTGTTCGAGTCCTTTGAACATTTTTATTTTAAATCAGATTATTTGGGGTTTTTTTGGTTGAGTTGTAGGAGTTCTTTACATATTCTGTATATTGACCCCTTATCAGATATATGATTTGCAAATATTTTCTCCAATTCTATAGGCTTCCTTTTCTCTCTGTTGATTATGTCCCTAGATGCACAGAAGTTCTTAATTTTTTAAAATATTTATTTATTTTATTTATTTTTATTTTTGGCTGCGTTGGGTCTTTGTTGCTGCGCACAGGCTTTCTCTAGTTGTGGCGAGTGGAGCTGCGCTTTGTTGTGGTGCGCGGGCTTCTCATTGCGGTGGCTTCTCTTGCTGCGGAGCATGGGCTCTAGACGCACGGGCTTCAGTAGTTGTGGCATGCGGGCTCAGTAGTTGTGGCTCGCAGGCTCTAGAGCACAGGCTCAGGAGTTGTGGCACACAGGCTTAGTTGCTCCGTGGCATGTGGGATCTTCCCAGACCAGGGCTCGAACCCGTGTCCCCTGCATTGGCAGGCGGATTCCCAACCACTGTGCCACCAGGGAAGCCCCAGAAGTTCTTAATTTTGATGTAGCACAGTTTATCTATTTTTCACTTTTGTTGCCTGTGCTTTTGGTGTCTCCTGGTGTATTTTTTAATAACAGCTTTACTGAGATATAATGCATATGCCATAAAATTCACCCTTTTAAAGTGTACAGTTCAGTGTTTTTTAGTATATTCACAGAGTTGTGCAGCTGTCGCCACAATCTAATTTTAGAACACATTTCTCTAAAGAGAAACCTCGTACCCATTAGCTGTTACTCCTCATCTCTAGACAAGCACTAACCTACTTTCTATATCTGTAGCTTTACCTGTTCTAGAGATTTCTGATGTATATTTTTGCACTTATAAAAATCAATTTTATTAAGGTATAATTTACATATTAAAATGCATCCATTTTATGTGTGCATTTGGTGACTTTTGACATATTTATACCCCTGTATAATCAGTGTTGTGATCTGGTTTTTTTGTTTGTTTGTTTTGGCCATGCTGCATGGCTTGCAGGATCTTAGTTCCCCCACTAGGGATTGAACCTAGGCCCCTGCAATGAAAGTGCCGTGTACTAACCACTGGACTGCCAGGGAATTCCCTCTGATGTTTTTTGATTTTTGGTTTTTGGTTTTTTTTGCGGTACGCGGGCCTCTCACTGTTGTGGCCTCTCCCGTTTCGGAGCACAGGCTCCGGACGCGCAGGCTCAGCGGCCATGGCTCACGGGCCTAGCCGCTCCGCAGCATGTGGGATCTTCCCGGACTGGGGCACGAACCCGTGTCCCCTACATCGGCAGGCGGACTCTCAACCACTGCGCTACCAGGGAAGTCCAGCGGAGTATTTTTAATAAGGGAAACCTGTTGACAATCTGGATAGAAAACATAGGGAAATTTTAAAGTAAACTATTATTTAGCCACTATTGAAAAATTACAACCAAATAGAAATTTCTGGAGAGAACGTCATTTTTTTTTTTTTTTTTTAAATGAAAATTAGTTTGTAGATTTTTTTCCCCCACATATCACAATATCACACTCTAGAAGTTGAATTTAAATGAGTATTTAAATTCCCTCCCATATCTTTTCACTAAGTTATCAGTATGAACTGGGGGCTCCTTTGGTAACATGTTGATTTTAGTTGTGCCAATGTGATTTATGCCTGTTGGGAGACCTATTCAGACCACTGTCATCAAAGGAGGCCTAGAGAGTGGTGGGTTGAGTCTCTTGTATCCACTTTTGACATTTTCTTTCATACAACAAGTATGCTATTTTTCCTAAACAGGTCAGGAATATCCTGCCATAGTAGAATTTGCACCTTTTCAAAAAGCTGCAAAAAAGAAGACTAAGAAAAGAGATACTAAAGTTGGGACTATCGATGATGGTACAGTATAGCTCTAGTTATGTAATGCTAATGCCATGTTTTTTTAAATTTAATTTTTATTTTATATTGGAATATAGTTGATTTACAATGTTGTGTTAGTTTCAGGTGTACAGCAAAGTGATTCTGTTATACATATACATATATTCATTCTTTTTCAGGTTCTTTTCCCGTATGGGTTATTACAGAATATTGAGTAGAATTCCCTGTGTTGTATATATAGTGGGGCCATGGGTTTTTAAAAATATTACCTTTGTGGGAATTAAGTGGACTCCAATCTTTTAAATTAAGAAAACATAGGAAATAAAGTTCATGAGAAATGTAATTCACTGATGAAAGCTTTGCTTGTTAGAATGGAGGTGGGTTTCCTCTAGTTTTCACTCTCTTTGGCTAATGGCTTTTCATCCCTTCACCATTAAGCAATATATTTTGACTGTTGAGTAGTAAATCACCTTAGGTATATTCATTAGAAGACAATGGGAAAAAATCAGATGTTTCAAATTACAACTCCTTGAGGCCTCTTACCATTTTTATGATTATTTATTTGACTTTTGGTTTCCATTTTTATAAAGAGGAAGAGTTATCATTGAGAGCTGTGATGGAAAGATTTCTATACTTGAGTAACTTAATATAAAGTATCTGTAGTGGCCAGTCCTGTTTTCTAGGCTTTGAATATGCAGTTAACTGCACACATAGTAATTACATGGAACTGAAATACTGGAACTAAAAAACTGAAATAATTGCCATTTACGGTAAACTGGATCCAGATTTTGAGATCTCTGTAATGTGGTTGTGTTGGCTAAGGACTTAGCTGCAGTATTTTATATCAGATTGGCATTTTAGAATCAACTAGTTTGGTTTCCATTATTTATTACTATAATGGGTATTTTATAAGGAAAACACAGAAAAGACTCAACACACAGCTGCTTATTGATTGTATCATAGATTCAGACCGTGAAGACTAGATCAAGTGACATGCTCCACAGTGCATGCTCCAGATACAACATAATGACTCAGATGTGTTACCCTTTCTGATGTCGGAGGCATCTAGGAAAGAATTCCAGAAGTTACCATCACCTCTAGTGCCACATCTAGGACATCTGCCCTCATTTATCTGTTTAGAACACCCGATTTTCATATGCTGAGTTTAATTAAAGTGAGGTGTACTGATGCAGAAACTGCTTACATGCTATACATGATAGTCTCTGAAGGTCCCATAACTATAGCTTGCAGTTCTCCCATAGATAATATTTCCTATTTTGTTTAAAGTCTGCTATATTTTCTATTTACTTAAACAATTATTTAGATCCAGAATATAGAAAATTTTTGGAAAGTTATGCTGCAGATAATGAGAAAATGACATCTACTCCAGAGACACTGCTAGAGGAAATAGAAGCAAAAAATAGAGAATTAATAGGTAAGTGGGCAAAAGGAATTAAGGGCAACAGCTTTTTCATCAGAAGACCTGTCAGACTCCCACTTCTGTCACTTGCTAGCTATTTGACCATGGGAAAGGCACTAACTTCTTTAAGACTCTGTTTGTTCTACTATAAAGTGCAGATAATACCTGCCTCACAGGATTATGAGAATGCATTGATAAGATGGGAAAAATTCTGACTTATTTAGTGCCACACAAATGTAACAGAAGTATAAAAAGTTTGAAGACTCATATGGGACCTTAAGATGTTGGTAAGCCTTTGAAGATCAATTGGTGTTTTCTAGAAATAAGTTCATATTCCTAAAAAAAAATTTGACCTGAAAATGTCAAAAAATGAAGTTAGTTACTGCAAAATTGAAAACCACTTGAGAAATTCTAGCTTGGATGTTGGTTTTAGTAGTAAGTTGTCACTACTATATCAGCTCTAAACATAAGCATAGCCTCTGACCCAGGATTTCCACTCCTAGGAATTTATCCTAGGCAGGAAGCATGCTTTTCAAAAAGCTAGCTACAAGGTTAGATAGCATTGTTCAGAATATTGAAGAATGAATTAAATATTCTTCTAAAACTTGGTTTTTATTAATGGATGCGTAATATAAGCCCATCTCCGATACTTTCCATAGAATAAATTCCCAGAAGTGGAATTATGGGGTCAAAAGTATTAGATATTTTTAGCCCCTTACCCCAGTTTCTTCCTGGTTGAGCAAATTTATACTCCCATCTGTAAAACAAGAGAATGTCCTTTGCACTTTATTCTCACTGACTGGGAATTTCTCTTTTTAATAATTGTTTTATTGTTTTAATTTGAATTTCTTAACTTTTTTTTTTTTTTTTTTTTTTTTTTTTTTGGTCCACGGGCCTCTCACTGTGGGATCTTATTTCCCTGAGCAGGGATGGAACCTGCGCCCCCTGCAGTGGAAGTGCAGAGTCCTAACCACTGGACTGCCAAGGAAGTCCCTATACCTCACGGGCCTCTCACTGTTGTGGCCTCTCCCGTTGCGGAGCACAGGCTCTGGATGCGCAGGCTCCGTGGCCCGCGGCCATGGCTCACGGGCCTAGCCGCTCCGCGGCATGTGGTATCTACCCAGACCGGGACACAAACCCGTGTCCCCTGCATCGGCAGGCGGACTCTCAGCCACTGCTCCACCAGGGAAGCCCGAATTTCTTAACTTTTAAAAAATTATTTTAAACCTTCAGAATCGAAAGAATACTGTAAAACTTCTTTCCAATAATATAGTTGTGAACTTACTGTTTAAGGGGTGTAGTTTTCCCACCTTGGGTGGTTGGCAGGGAATGTCAGAAAACGGAATCCTTTCTAGGGGTTGATTAAGTATTATTAATAATCTGTTTACATTTATGTAGCTAAAAAGACAACCCCACTTTTGAGCTTCCTGAAAAACAAGCAGGTAAACCTTTTGTTTTCATAGTTCTCTCAATACTTCTATTTCATTGGTTTGCATTCTGTGAATATGAGAGCATTGGGATCCTATAGGAGAGATAGCTGCTTTTTCTACCATTATTCTTTAAAGATTTGGCTCATTGGCCTCACTCTCTGGCCCTCTCCTTCACTCTGGTTGTTGGACCAAAGATTCACTCTGCAAAACCAGGGAGTCCTTAGCTTGCTCCAGAGACACTCTCTTGATTTCCTGAAAGCCTCTGGATAATGTAGTAAGGCAGCAGTGGGAGACTCTCATATTAGCAGGCCCTGGTCTTTATTCTCTCTCATATTTTGAATGGGGTGGGGAGGGGCTTAAGGAGATAGAAAATGGGAAGGAAAGATGATACAGTTAAGTGGGTGCCCACCATACCTTCAAGACTAAGTTTTTGGTGGCAGTTATCTTGTTTGAAGGTTTGTGTTGATGTTTCTTTCTAGAGGATGAGAGAAGAAAAGAGAGAAGAAAGAAGGAGGCGAGAAATAGAAAGAAAAAGACAAAGAGAAGAAGAGAGGAGAAAATGGAAAGAAGAAGAGAAACGAAAAAGGAAAGATATAGAAAAGCTAAAGAAGATAGACAGAGTTCCAGAAAGGGACAAATTAAAGGATGAACCAAAGATTAAGGTATGAAAATAACTTAAACTGACTGCATGTTGCTGAAAATTGCATGTACTGTATCTACTTCTTCAAATATGCATGCATCTTGTGTTGGTGTAAACAGTTTTTTGGTTTTGTTTTTTTCTTTTTTTGGGGGGGGGAGTGAATCAACAGAAGTCTTTCCTATAATAGTAATAGTATTATTCTTTTAATTTAAGATAATTTAAAAGATTAAGTAGTTTAAATGGTATTCAGTGCAGATCTGTGTTATTTTTAATCAATGAAAATGTTCGATTTTGGATTATTATTTTCTCAGTTCTTCATAAATAAGGGCTTAGGGCTGGCTGGCATGAATTACGGGTTTTATTCAGCTTTTCCTTCATTTTTGATACATGAAGTTGCCTCATCTGTTTGTTTTCCACTGTCCTCAGGTACACAGGTTTCTGTTACAAGCTGTGAATCAGAAAAATGTAAGGACCAAGTACATGATACAGAGCACCTAGTATCATGTCACACACACAGGTCTTAGTTAATAAGTCCTTTTGGTGGTGGTGGTAGTGTTTCCTGTAGAAAACCCCTTCAGACTGACCTAGGTCTTCTTAAAAGCTGAGCCATTTTAGATTCCTACTTTAGAAGGAAGCTCAGATGACTTGCTGATGCTCTGCTGTGTACCCAGGAGCTTCAACAATATACAGCTAGAGGACAACCATGCCTAAAGAGCTCTTTCCCTTCTCTTCTTTGTATATGCTTCTCATAACTGGCTGCCTTGTGGGAGTACTAGGGATATACCCCCCTGCATTACGTCCTTTCGCCTCTCACAGGATTCCCCACGTTACCTTCTTGCATCTACCTGGGAATCTGTGAGCAGCAGATTCTGATTAATATATTGCATGTAGGAAGAGGAAAACCTATAGAAAGATCCCAGCCTTGCTACTTCCCTTCTGAGGGCATGGCTTGGCAGCCCTTGCTTCAGCGAACTTCCTGGGGAAGTACTCGTACATAGTACTTCAGAGAAAGTCAGAGAAAATCTCACAGAGGTGAATGCAGGGTCTCCTTTTACCTCCTCAAAATTCAGCCGTTCATGTGGCTAGGGTTCCCCTAGGCTCTCCAGGACTCATTATTGGTGATAAGGGGTTTGGCGGCAGGGTGGGGAAGTTCCCGTCTTAATTCCTTCTAGTAATTTCTCTGTCCGCCATGCCACAAGTGACTTGACTTGCTATTTCTGTCAGCAAGGCAGAAGGTAGAGCCAGCCATGCTAGAGATATCCGTTAATGTTCTTATTAGAGTAATGAACATCTTGGCTTCTAACAAAGATGTTCATTAGAGAAATAAGAACACTTCCAGTGAAACCTGCACATGGTATCCTCACTTTACACTGGTGCCTTCTTAGTGTCCGGTTTGGACTCACCATTTGCAGTGGCTGTCTGTGTGCTGACATACTTCATGCTTAAGTCCTGTGGTGCTTCGCCTTTTGCTTGGTGGCTTGTATGATGCCTTCACCTTGAGATGAACCTTTCTATGATGCCTTCACTCTGAGACTTGAAATTCTTCTATTTTGCCTAAAAATCTCTCTGAATATCCAACACTTGGGGGTATCCTAGAGAGATTTATAGCAGTGGCATGAGAAAGAAATTTTTGTTAGCAATTGGGACTTTATAAACCACTTTTATTTTAGAATTGCATTCTGTCATATATATGACATTGAGCAGAATTCCTATTCAGTAGAGATGGAACTTCACAGTTCCATTGTATGAGGTATTTGGGTTTTTAAATCAAATGCCAAATAATTTTTGCTTTTCCTCTCTAATGATAATATGATTGTACCATCATAAGTATGTAACTACTCTCAGACTCAAGGCAAAATTATTCCTGCAATGGATCTCTCCTTTGGTGACCAAGGTATTTGTCATTGTAATTACTACATAAAAATAGTGCAACAGTAATGATCTGCTTAGCATTTTAAATTCATACCATATTTTCCTATCAAGTTATGCCAACATGCTGGGCTACAGAAGGCATACTTGAAAGTGTACGTTGGTCTACTTAAAGGTTGACCCATTTAAGCCAAAGGAGTCTTGATCCTATTGCCACAAAGTGATTAAACCACTTCATTTGAGTGGATAACACTTTCACATTAATAGCGTCCTTTTAGCAAATTACTGCTCTCGTGCACTAGTTGTTCACCTGAAAGTTTATGAGTACCTGCAGAGACGGGGGCCTTCTATAGCCTAAATTGAAAATATTTAGTATATTATTTTCTTTGGTAGAATCAGAAGACAATGTCCCACCCTTCAAAATAAACTTAAATTTTTTCTCTTTAAAGCTGCTCAAGAAGCCAGAAAAAGGCGATGAAAAAGAATTGGACAAAAGAGAAAAGGTTAAGAAATTGGACAAAGAGAATCTGAGTGATGAAAGAGCCAGTGGGCAGAGTTGTCCGTTGCCCAAACGTTCTGATGGTGAATTTAAAGATGAAAAGCCTAAGAGGTCGGTAGTCGAGGGCTCTTTGGTACATTTGTTTTCGATATGTTTCTAGGTGCTAGTTTTACTGCTACTTTCTGGACTTGTACCTGAATTAAGACACTTTGTTTTACGAGGTGTAGGGGGATGAGGAGGACAGGTTTCAAATATTGTAGTATCTTAATCTGGGTGAATGACTTTGGGTTTTTTTTTTTAATTGTTTTTCAAAATACTAGTATTTTTTTTTTTAATGCTGCTCCAAAAGTTCAACCTCATTGTAGCGGCCAAGTCAGGATCAGAATGTTCCTGCATTTGTGATGAGAAGAGCTTTGAGGGTGCATTGTCAGATTTGTTTTTCACGCAGACCTGAAGATGAGAGCGGCCGAGAATACAGGGAAAGGGAGCGGGATTATGAACGAGAGCAAGAGCGCGCCCTGCGGGAAAGAGAGAGGCTGAAGCGGCAGGAGGAGGAGCGCCGCAGGCAGAAAGAGCGCTATGAGAAAGAGAAGGCTTTTAAAAGAAAGGAAGAGGAGGTGAAGAAAGAGAAAGAGGCCCTTCGGGATAAAGGAAAGAAGCCTGAAAGTGCAGAGCCGGTAGGCGGCTCAGAAAAAACTGAAAAGAAAGAGGAAGTGGTTAAGAGAGATCGCATAAGAAACAAGGTGCCGCTTTTCGTTCAACTTACTTTCATGAGGATTTTTTCTTCTTTTCCTGAAAATATAAAGGAAAGGGCTAGCTCGTTCGTTATAGAATTTTAGGGGAACTTTATCTGCACCTTCTTGTCAGTCTTGGTGGGGTCCTTTTATTAACTTATGGTTAATAAGTTTGTGTATGTATTTCAGAGACACACAAAAATAGAGAGAACAGAGGAATAATGTGATGTACCCATCACCCAGCTTCAGCAATTATCACCTCATGGCCAATCTTCTTTCTACTGTAGCCTATCTTACTCCTACTGGATTATTTTTAAGCAAATCCTAGACAGATATTTTCTTCTTTAAATGCGTCAATATTAAGAGTAAAGACTTTTTTTTTTTTTGGCCACGCCGCGAGGCGGCATGCGGGATCTTAGTTCCCCAGCCAGAGCTCGAACCCGTACCCCCTGCAGTGGAAGTGCAGAGTTTTAACCACTGGACTGCCAGGGAAGTCCCAAAGACTCTTTTTCTTAATAAAATAACCCTAGTAGCATTTTCACACCAGAAAAAAAAAAACAAAACTGACAATAACTCCTTAGCATCCTACCTACTCAGTGTTCAGATTTTCCCAGTTGTCTCATTAACATCTTTTTATAGGCTCTAAACAAGGTCCACAAACTATATTTGCTTGAAATGTTCCCTTAAGTCTCTTTTAATCTAAACAATTCCTCCTCCTCTTGTTTTCCTACCATTTATTTGTTGCAGAATCCAATTTGCCCTGTAGAGCTTCTAACAGTCCAGATTGGCTAATTACATCCCTGTGGTATCATTTAACATGTTCCTCTACCTTCTGTGTTTCCTTGAAAGCCAGTAGTCATATCTAGAGCAGGGTCAGCAAATTTTTTCTGTCAAGGGCCAGATGGTAAATATTTCAGGCTTTGTGGGCCATGTGGTCTCTGTCACAACCAGTAAGCTTTGTAGGAAAGTAGGCATAGACAACATGTAAAAGAGTAAGCCTGGCTGTGTGCCAATCAAACTTTATTCACAAAAACAGGTGGCCCCTCATCTAGAGGCCTGAATATATTCAGACTCAATTGTTGGCAAGAATACTTGATAGGTGGTGGTGTGCAGTTCCTACTCCATCATATCAGGAAGCATACAATGTCTGGGTATCCTTTTATTGTGATATTAAGATTGATCAGCAGTAATCGTATTATGGTTATGTGATAGGATGTCCTTGCTCTTAAGATACACAAGCTGAAATATTTAGCAATGAAGGGTCATGATGTCTGCACTTACTCTCAAATGGTTCTGCAAAAATATAATGTGTCTGTATACGTGTATGCCTGCACACACTAGAGTCGGAAAAGGCACATGTGACAAAATGTTAACCATCGTGAATCTAGGAGGAGGGTATTGGGTATTTGTTGTACAAGCTTGGCAACATTTCTATAGATTTAAAATTTTTTAAGATAAAAAGTTGGAAAAACAACTGATCAGTTAGTTCAGGTATTGTAAGCCTGATCCATATATTATAAAACTTTTTATCAGCCTTTCTCCTAATAATTTTGTTTAGATGCATTATTTCATAAGGTGGGAGAAAGGCAAGAAAAACATTTGATCCTTTTCCTTTATTTACAGTATTCAGAGTAATGAGTTGGTGTCCCAACAACTTGTAGGGGCTATCCATGAGTTTTGTTCTGTTTAGTCTTTAAGAACTTGTGGATTTAGAAATATTTGGTGTACTCCAACTTGTTACTATCAGTTATTGTCCTTGTTGATGTTTAAATTGTCCCATCTTTGCACAGTAGGAGCCCCATCATCTGTTTCTTTAAATGCTATGCAGCGGTCTCATTTGTTTTAATGTTTCATCTTATTAAAATAGTGACATATTTTGCTGGAATTATTCACTTGGGAATAATGCTTTCAGGCTAACTTTCATATGTCAGAGAGAAAGGGCAAGGAAGGCTCATGTCGTGTTTTATTGAATTCGAAAAAAGGCCTATACATTTAAGTTTTCCAGGGTCATATTGTCATAACCAAACACATTACTTGAACTGAGGGGTACCTGGTGACTTTATTGAGGATTATTTAGGAACCTGAGATCTAAGGTGCCACCTAGAGAGTCTCAAGCTAGGCTGTTACCTTGTTAAACCTGAATTAAGAGACAGTCATATTTGTGCTAAGTTACAAGGGTCTGAGCTCATAACTTCAGGGAGGTCTTCATTTAAGACTTTGCATTCTTTATGATTGTTGTTTTTACTCCTAAAATTTTCTCAGGTGGTGGTGCATTTTAAAGTCAGTTTACTGATGGGGAAGAGAGATAGCCAGTGGCCATGGTTTCTAAGGAAAAACTATTCAAGCTGATTCAGTTCATCTTGAGATGGTCGAGAAAATCAGGCAGTAGACTTATCAAAAATTTACTCTAGGCATATAAAATAATACTTATTTTTAACTGTTGCTTAAAAAGTGAAACGGTTGTTTTTCTTTGTAGATAGGGGAAAGGAAGCAGGCAGTTTGAAGCAAGTTAACCATCGACACTTACTGTCATGTACTGTGCCCTCACGTTTTTGGTCTTGTGTGGGTTCTTTTTGGTATATATCAGTATATAACTTATGACTCTGAAAATCCCCTGTAAATGCTTAGTAGCAATGTTGTAACGTTAACATTTCATTTTACTTTAGGATCGCCCAGCAATGCAGCTTTACCAACCAGGAGCTCGAAGCCGAAATCGACTCTGTCCCCATGATGACAGCACCAAGTCTGGAGATTCAACCATAGAAAAAAAGCAGGAAAGTGGTATTAGCCATAGAAAAGAAGGAAGCGAGGAGTGATAGGTCCAAATGGCCTTAGGTGTCCTGACTGTCTAGGCAGCCAAAGAGCACGAATTAAGCAATCCAGAAGTGCCTTCAGGGCAAAGGAATAAAGAGAGAGAAAGGGGGTCGCTGTGCTGGTGGGGTACACTGCAGAGGAGTATGTTTTGCGTCAAAGCAGGAACCCGATTGCAGGTTCAGATTGGAAGTACAATTTCATTTTTTATGCAGTTCCTACAAATTAATTTTAAAGTGTCAGACAAAGCTGAGGGAGAGGACATACATTGCAATTTGCAGGCAGGAAACGTCAAGAGGGGACTTAATTAGGTATGACACGAGAAGAAGATACAGGAACTGGCTCTAAAATCAAAAGGTTTTGTTAATACTGGATTGAATTTTCTTAATTTCAGTGGAGCAGAGTCACTTTGAAGTCTTGTTCAGATCTAGTTATAGTCATTGTTGGTGATAACTGTTGACTTTGTATAGTGTAGAAGCAACAAGCATGTAATTGTAATACAAGTACAGTGAAGGATATGACAGATTTTCGCTTCTGCAAAAATTTAAATAGTCATGTCATGTCTATATCCTATGTCCTAAAGTTTTAGGATTAGTTTTAGTTTGTTTGCTTACGTGAGCTTAGCATAAAAAAAGCTTTTTTAACATCTCCTTTTGCCTTTAGCAATTTTTATATTACTAAAGTTTAACCCTTAGTTGGTGCTTGACAATCCAGTCTTTGTTTTATCTTAGGTCTCATGAGCTGAGTGCCTACCGTCTCCGGGAAGGAAACTGCACCAATATTTGTTCCTGTTAAATAGCAACTTTTAATCTTAGCTTGTTTTGCGTCGATGTCAATAAATATCAGCATCACTCAAGTATGAAGCTAAGTGGTTTATTAACTTTACAAAATAAATGTTAGTTTTGAGAAATTAAACTTTTGATACTTAATTAACCTTTTGGGAATTTGGAAAGTGGATGAATGATATTTGTTACTACCTTCATTAGCACTATGCCTATATTTTGCTCACCAAGAAGACCAAATCATGGTTCACCACTCTTGTTCCATAAGAACCAAAATGTCTGGACAACATCCTTGAGCTGCTGCTTCATTTCCATCCTGCCAGCTTCTCTAATGTGATGTCAGTTTGCCTTTACTTTATAAGTCACTGCTTTATGTTGACTCAGCTTTTAGAAACCAGTCGCCCAAGAGGCATAAAGAGGAAGAGCCATCGAAGGTGATTGAAAGGGAATGGTCCTCAACTGGGAGAGAGTACTGGCATAATGGAAGGGGTACTTTCAAGGAGGAGAATGGCTGGCAGTGTCCCATGCCACAGAGAGATTAAGGAAGATAAGAAATGTGCACTGTTCACTGGATTTGGCAGTATTGAGGCACGCATGGACTGGTGAGGCAGAAACCATGTTACAGTGAGGGGTGAGTGGCAGGTGGGAAGTGGAGATGGGGGCAGTTGGATATACAGGTCTTGGAGCTCAGAGAAGAGATTTGGGCTAGAGATACAGGTTCGGAATTCATCTATTTTTAGGTGATCATTGAAGCCATGGGCCTGGATTTAATCACTTATGGGGAGAGAGTAGAGAAAGAACAGAAACAGACCTAAGGCCCAGCCTTAAAGAACTCTAAGGATACTATACAGGTAAGGAAATGTATCTATACGGACAGAAAAGGAGTAGCCAGAGAGTAGGTGAAAAACCAGAAGACTGGTATTATATTACCTAACCCAAGGATAAGAATGAAGAAGGGGAGTGGCCATCAGGGTTGGATGCTGCTGGAAGGTCAAGTGTGATGCCTGAAAAAAGGCCATGGGGGGACTTCCCTGGCGGTCCAGTGGTTAAGACTGCACACTTCCACTGCAGGGGGTGAGGGTTCAATCCCTGGTCTGTGAACTAAGATCCCACCTGCCATGTGGCGCAGCCAAAAAATATTTTTTTTAAAAAAGGCCATGGGATTCAGTGACTTACAAATCATTGGTGACCTGGAATGATAAGGAATGAAAGCCAGACTGGGCTGAGAATGGAAACAGCATAGACAACTTTTCAGAGAAGTTTGGCAGTGAAAAAATGGTGATGATAAAGGGTATTGGGGAAGGATTTTTTTTAATATGAGAAATACTAAAGCATGTTTAGAAGCCAAAAGGAAAGAACTGAGAAAGGATGAATACCCAGGGGAAGTGATAACCACTAGTGTAGGTTTCCTGAGAAGGCAGGTGAAACGGGAACCTCTTGGCAGCTTAGGAGAAGCATCACCCCAGAACCATCAGTCATGAGTTGGCATCACTTGCCTCTGTACCCAGCCTGGGGCCCGTTGCCAGCCCTCTCACAGCTGTGTTCATGTGAGTACCTCCCTCTCTTGTTCTACTTGCTGCCCAGTCCAACTCGTTAAACCACACTTCCCTACCCCCTCTTTTTTTTTCTTTTAATTAATTAATTAATTTTTGGCTGCGTTGGATCTTCGTTGCTGCATGTGGGCCTTCTCTAGTTGTGGCAAGTGGGGGCTTCCCTTATGGCAGAGCACAGGCTCTAAGCACGCGGGCTCTAGAGCACAGGCTCGGTAGTTGTAGCGCACAGGCTTAGTTGCTCCGCGGCATGTGGGATCTTCCCGGACCAGGGCGCGAACCCGTGTCTCCTGCATTGGCAGGCGGATTCTTAACCACTGCAGGGAAGCCCCTTCCCACCCCCTCTTAAATTTCTTCCATTCACTCATGTATTCACTTAACATTTACTAGTCACTGACTGTGTGGAGGCCCTGGGGTTCAAGGACTCAAGTCCTTGTCCTTGAGGAACCATGGGCCAGTGGTGTCAAGAGACAACCGGAAATAACCAGGGCACAATGCACCATGTGAGAGGGGCTGTGGTGACGGCCTGGGGTGGGAGTCTCCTGCCCCTAAGCTGCCAGGTGTTGCTGAAGAAAATCCCTAAACCAGACAGACTGCTGAGACTGCAGGAGGGCCCTCCCTCCTGCTAAGCAGTTGATTCCATTTTTGCCTTCTTCGGACACAGGTTTGATTTCTTTGGAAATAAAGACAGGATGGAGACAGCTCAGACACTGGATATCTGAACATTCATCAGGCACCCCCTATATGTTGGCACTAAGGCCACAGTTGTGAACAAGGTCCCCACCCTCCAGATGCTGACAGCCCTGGAGAGTTTGCTGCTCTGGTGGAGAGAAGCGATGCTAAGGAAAGTAGGCAGGAGAAATTCGAGGAGTGAGGGCAGTGGGGATAGCTACCTCCAGGGCAGTGAAAAGGGAGTGGCTTGGGCATTCAGGAGGCTTTCATGCCTTCAAAATCAGGACCCACACCCCCTTGCCCAGCAGGCATATGCAAGGTAGTCCTGAGGCAGTAATTTAACTCTGATTATAAATTAAGATCTAGCTTCCTATGGTATTCACAGACCTTATCTAAACTAATTCCATAGGAGAAAGATTAGAGGAGTTTTGTGGCCTTCTGTTGGTATATAGAGGCTCTATATGTTACATGTTTTTATGGGGGTGGCCCAGAATTTTCTTTACTGTCTCTGGGACTGTCCTCTACATGACAGAAATTTATTATGACCATTTATATCCTTATTAAGGAAGGTAAGGTAGCAAAGACAGGCTGACATTTGGTGAATTCTTAGAAAGTATGTACCGACAATACATAGGATTGGCCATCCTTAGAAATCTCACAGAGCTCATTTATTCATCCACCAAATATTTATTAAGCTTATACTACGGAGGCATGGTTAAATACATGATTGTTCATTGCTACTGTAATGCATGATGTATTATCTATATTTCCAGACTTTAAGGCTATCCTCCATATCTCCAGCCCTGACCAATCCCTTGATCTCAGATGCAGCTCCCTACCGGACATCACCCAATGACCCCAAGTATCCCTGGCCCCAAATTGAACTCAACGTTCCTCCCATCCTCCTGCTTCACAGAGGATGTGAACCACCTACTCACTCAGCACTGAGGATCATGTCTGACTCCATCCTCACTCCCCAAGGCCACTCAATCATCCTGTGCCATCCCTCCTCTCCAGGCCTTCATTGCCCTAGTTAAGCTGCCATCATTCATGCAGTCATTTATTCATTTGCCATTTTTTGAGCACACACCAGTACCATTCATGTTCTAGATTCTGGAATTACATCAGTGAACGAAACAGACAAAATTCCTGCCTTCATGGTACTTACATTAAAGTGGAGAGATAAAGTAAATAAATCAAGCAAAATACGTATCGTTAGAAAGCGACAGGTGCTTAGGAGAAAAATCAGGGGAAAGGAGTATGATCATGGATAGGGGTTGAAAGGCTTCAATGAAAAGATGACTTTTTAAAAAATATTTATTTATTTGGCTGCATCAGGTCTTAGTTGCTGCGTGCGGGATCTTCGTTGCGGCATGCGGGATCTTTATTTGTGGCATGTGAACTCTTAGTTGCAGCATGCATGTGGGATCTAGTTGCCTGACCAGGGATCAAACCCGGGCCCCCTGCACTGGGAGCACGGAGTCTTAGCCACTGGACCACCAGGGAAGTCCCGAGAAGATGACTTTTTTTTTTTTAAGATGACTTTTGAATAAAGAGTTGAGGAGGAAATGAGATAAAGAAGAACCAGAAAAAAGAGATTCTGAAGGAGCAGGCAGAAGGATAGGAAGAAAACCAAGTGTGCTGTCCTGGAAGCCAAGTGAAGAAAGTATTCTAAGGAAAGGTCAACTAAGGGCTTCCCTGGTGGTTCAGTGGTTGAGAGTCCGCCTGCCGATGCAGGGGACACGGGTTCGCACCACCCCGGTCCGGGAAGATCCCACGTGCCGCAGAGCGGCTGGGCCCGTGAGCCATGGCCGCTGAGCCTGCGCGTCCGGAGCCTGTGCTCCGCAACGGGAGAGGCCACAACAGTGAGAGGCCCGCATACCGCAAAAAAAAAAAAAGGTCAACTAAGACAAATGTTAATAGGTCAGATCAGATCCGAGAAATTAACTTAGATTTAGCAACACAAAGGTCACTGATGATTTTAAGTACAGTTTCAGCTTGAGTGCTAGGTGAAAACCTGATTGGAGTGGGCTCCCGAAAGGATGGGTACCCACTAGGATGGCTGTAATTTTTTTTAATGGAAAATAATAAGCATTAGCGAGAAAAATGTGAACTCTCATGCAGTGTTGGAGGAAATGTAAAATGGTGTAGCCATTGTGGAAAGTACCCCAGCAGTTACTCAAAAGGTTAAACAGAGTTACCATATGACCCAGCAATTCCAGTCCTAGGTATATATCCAAAATAATTGAAAACAGGTACTCAAACATAATTGCACACCACTGTTCATAGCATTATTCATTATAGCCCAAAACACAGAAGCAACCCTAGTGTCCATCAACTGATAAATGGATAAACAAAATGATTATGTCCACACAGTGGAATATTATTCAGCCATAAAAAGGAAAGAATTACTGACACATGCCACATGAAGGAACCCTGAAAAATTGTGAAAGAAGCCAGACACAAATGGCCACATAATGTATGATTCCATTTATATGAAACGTCCAGAATATTCAAATCCATAGAAACAGAAAGTATGTTAGTGGTTGCCTAAGGCTGGGGGGAGAAGGGGAATGGAGAGTGACTGCTAATGGGCACAGGTTTCTTTTGGGGGGTAATGAAAGTGTTCTGGATTAGATACCGGTGGTGGTTGTACAACCTTGTGAACATACTAAAACCCACTGAATTGTACACTTTAAAATGGTGATTTTGGGGCTTCCCTGGTGGCGCAGTGGTTGAGAGTCCTCCTGCCGATGCAGGGGACACGGGTTCGTGCCCCGGTCCGGGAAGATCCCACATGCCGCGGAGCGGCTGGGCCCGTGAGCCATGGCC
>NC_041234.1:93134322-93152378 GCF_002837175.3 Physeter macrocephalus | reverse complement strand
CTGTGCTCCGCAAAGGGAGAGGCCACAACAGTGAGAGGCCCGCGTACCGCAAAAAAAAAAAAAAAAAAAAAAAAAAAAAAAAATGGTGATTTTTATGGTATGTGAATTAGAGCCCCCAAAAAAAAGAATGAGGAGAGTAATTGGAAATAGTAAATATAGACAAATCTTTCAGTTTTGTTGTAAAGGAAGGAAAACAGCAGTAGTTGGAAAGGGAGTCAGGGTAAAGAGCAGGTTTTTAAGATGGGAGAAACGACCGCGTATTTATTTGTGTGTTGATGGGAACAATCCAGGGAAAAGCAGGGACAGAAAGGGAGGAACTGCCAGAAGCAGGTTTCTGAATAGGTGCCGGGGGTTAGGAGCCATTGTAGGAACAGGACGGGGGCAGAGGATTCGAGTACAGGGCTGGTAGATGGGATGCGGCAGGTGAGTTATGGAAGTTCTCCTGTCGTTGCTGAAGTTTTCTCGGTGGCTAGGAAGCAAGGGCATCCCTGAGAGTGAGAACGGAGGAAGAAGGGTTAAAACTGATTTAGGCCAAAAGTGGACCAAGCCTGGCCACTGCCTATTTGTGTACAGCCTGCTAAGAATGGCTTTTATATTTGTAAATGATGGAAAAAAATCAAAAGAATGATATTTTGTGATACAAAAGAATTCTACGAAATTCAAATTTTAGTCTCCATAACTAAAATTTTTTCGGAACCTGGTCACACCCACTAGTCTATGTACTGTCTAGCTACAGCAGCAGAGTTGAATCGTTGTAATAAACATCATATGTCGCCTGCAAAGCCTAAAATATTTGCTATCAGAAAATGTATGCCAGCCCCTGGCCTAGGCCCTTGCTAATCACAGGCCAGCAGCATGCAGGTCACCTGGGAAGGTGTCAGAATCTGTAGTCTACCAAGATCCCCATGTGATTCATGTGCACATGAAAGCTTGAGGGGCATTGCTCTAGGAGAATGGGAGGGTGGCTGCACTGGAGAAATGTAGAACTGTGGGGCAGCCTTCAGGGCCCACTTGAAGTCAGTGGTCGTGAAGCCGAAGTGAGGTCAGTCGGTTTCCTCCAGGCTCATTCAGCTGTCAGAGGCACCTGTCGAGCAGGTGGAGGACTGGATTTACTAGGGTCAAGGTCTCTCCAGGCAAGTACAAGAAAGGGCAGGGTGTGGACGAGTGAGTGGCTGATACAATTTAAGCTAAATAAGGAGGGAAGAGGAGACACGGAGGGGCAGCGTAAGGAACAGGGAAAGGGCATAGGTTCAATGGAGGGGTGGTCCCGGGGTGGGGAGCATCGTCGTCAGTGCTGGGGTCCTAGAGAAGGTCAGCTGCAAGGACAGCAGAGAGTGGCATCATGCCAAGGTTGAAGGGCTGGCGAGGGAGCAAGTGGCTGCGGTGCAGCGGAGGACGGGGTCACCGGAGGAGAGGAGGCCAAGGGGCTGCAAGTGGATACTGAACTCACCAGGAATCATGACAGGAGCAGTGTTGGAGAGAGCGGCAGTGAGCCAGGAGCTAAATCTGCAAGGAATGAAAGGGAGAGACTGGGAGGGCCTGGAAAGCAGCTGCAACAAAAAATTGCATCTTTGTGCTGGGCCTGCAGCAGTGGCCCCCGTGGGTCTCCTTGTTTCCACTCTTACCTCCGCTACCATCTGCTCTCGGCACAGCTGCCCAAGTGATCTTTCTAAGGTAACCACATAACTGCTGCTTGCCCTTCAAAAGCTTTCAACGGCTCCCATTTGCCTTCAGCAGTCATTTTGAAGCTCTATTCTGAGGAACCCTCTTGGCTGGGCAGAAGTGCTTCAGGGGTTCCTCAAACAAGAAGTGTCCAGGCCAAACAGTGAAGCTGTCAACTGCCCTGAGAGGCCTGTTCTTCTGTTTTGTCTGTTTGAGGTATTTGACTTCATTTGTTGATTCATTCATTCATTAAATATTTATTGAGCACCTACTATGTGTGAGGCACTGTTCTAGGCTCAGAGAAGACAGCAGTGAACAAAACACATAATCCAAGCCCTCATGGAATTTACATTCTAGGGAGGGAGTCAGGCAATAAAGAAAGAAAATAGGGACTTCCCTCATGGTCCAGTGGTTAAGACTGCGCTTCCAATGCAGGGGACTGGGTTTGATCCCTGGTTGGGGAACTAAGATCCCACATGCTATGCAGCCAAAACTTAAAAAAAAAAGAAAAAATATACGTGGTGTTGTAAGCGCCACGGAGAACAATAAAGCAGGAGTTGGGGGTGGGGTGGGTGGCGAACGCTCAGTGAGGGCAGACGCTGCGCTTTTAGATGGAGAGGGCGGTCAGGGAAAGCCTCACGGAGAAGGCGGCATGTGAATCAAGCCCCGAAGAGACTGACGGAGGAAGCTCTCAGGCAGAGGAAACAGCAAGTGCGAAGGCCCCAAGACAAGAATGTAACGGCCAGTGTGGCCCAGAGTGAGCTGAAGGTGAGAGCAGCTGGAGATGAGGTTGGGGGGGGGGCGGGGTGAAAGGGCCTGATGGCACTTGCCGCTTGTAGGCCGTTGTATGGACTTGGATTTTTACCTGAGTGAAATTAGCCATTAGAGCCCCTCTGAGCAGAGGAGGGATGCGATCTGACAGGTTTTAACAGGATCACTCTGGCTGCTGTGTTGAAAAGACATTGTAGGGGGCAGGGTCAGAAGAAGGGAGATTTTTGTAATGATCCAAGTGAGAGAGATGGTGGTGTGTCTGTTTTTTTTTTTTTGGCTGCGTTGGGTCTTCGTTGCTGCGTGCAGGCTTTCTCTAGTTATGGCGAGCGGGGGCTACTCTTCGTTGTGGTACACGGGCTTCTCATTGCGGTGGCTTCTCTTATTGCAGAGCACGGGCTCTAGGCACGTGGGCTCTAGAGCTCAGGCTCAGTAGTTGTGGCGCACGGGCTTGGTTGCTCCGCGGCATGTGGGATCTTCCTGGCCCAGGGCTCGAACCCGTGTCTCCTGCATTGGGAGGCGGATTCTTAACCACTGCGCCACCAGGGAAGCCCTCATCTATAGTTTTGTCTGTAGACCCATATAAAGGTATTTTTAATTTATATTGAAATATAACTCCCATACAGAAAAGCACACGAACCTGAAGTGTACAGCTAGATGAGTTTTCACAAAGGGCACACACCCACAGAACTAGCATCCAGATCAAGAAACAGAGTATGACCGGCGCCTCCTCCCCGCAAGGATAACCACTATCCTGGCTGCTAATGGCACAGATTAGTCTTGCCTGGTTTGTGTCTTTATGTAAATGGAATCATACAGTATGCATGCTTCTGTGTCTGGCTTCCTTTGTTCCACATTTGTGGATGTTTGTGAGATCCATCCGTGCCACTGTGGGTAGCCGTAGACTGTTCATTCTCATTGCTGTATAGGAGCGGTTCACAAATGTTTTAGTCTTAGGACCCCTTTACACTTAAAAATTATTGAGGACTCCAAAGGGCCTTTGTTTGTGTGGATTATATCTATCGATATTTACTGTATTAGAAATTAAAACTGAAAAATATTTAAAACCCAAGAACACACAAACACACATTCTATTATTGTCTGTCAGAGCAATAAAGTCATTACAAGTCATGTAGCCTCTTGGAAACTCCACGGTACGCCCGTGAGAGGACAAGAGTGAAAGAAGCAGATGACTTCTTTGTATTATTATAAAAATAGTTTTGACCCTGCAGACCCCCCGAAACGGTCTTGAGAATCCCCCAGAGTTCCCTGGATCACACTTTGAGAACCGTTGCTGTATAGTAGCCCTTGGTAAATATACCACAGTTTATCCATTCAGCTGGAGATAGATAGTTTCCTGTTTGGGGCTGTTAGAAATAATTCTTCTATAAGCAACTGAGTACATACCTTTTTTCAAACTTTAAAAAAAAAATTATTTATTTATTTAATTTTTTTTAGGCCATGCCCTATGGCATGTGGGATCTTAGCTCCCTGACCAGGAATCGAACCTGTGCCCCCTGCCTTGGGAGCATGGAGTCTTAACCACTGGACCGCCAGGGAAGTCCCAGTACATACCTTTTGATGCACATCTGTTCACCTTTCTGTTTGAGAAACACGTAGGAGAGGAAATATAGTCATATATGGTGTAAATGGAACCATGGAAAATATTTACATGATTAAAAAACAAAATTAAATTTACAAAATAATTCTCTCTTCATCTGTCCTCCTTCTTCCCTCCTAATGTGGGAAACGACTGTTGTCCTTTTCAAGGCCAACTTCTCTCCTGATGCCCTTGAGCCCGCCCCCACCATGTCCTCTGAGACCCCCACGCTACCTACTATACCTGGGTTTCCCTCCATCTCTAATGTCTCTCCTTCACGTCTTCCTCTCCACGATCTACCAGAAACGACCAACTCTCTTCTTTTTCTTTTGGCCACACCGCGGGGCATGCGGGATCCCAGTTCCTAGATCAGGGATCGAACCCACGCCCTGGAGTCTTAACCACTGGACCGCCAGGGAAGTCCCAGAAATGACCAATTCTAGAGCTCACTACCATCTCTCACTGCCCTCCTTTGTCTCCTTCTCTTCACACCCAAACGTCCTAAAAGCATCTCCTCCCCACAAGCCCTGCCCCACTTCACCACCCACTCTTTCTCCTCTTGCCCCCTTCCTCACATCCCGTGTATACTGCCCAACTTTCAAGGGCACCAGGGAGCACCCTATGTCAAATCTGGGAGCCTCTTCACAGCCGTTGTCCTTTCTGACCCTATGGGACCCAGCTCTGTGGAATTCCAGCCCCTGAAACTTGCCTCCCTGGCTCCAGACAATCAGGAGGTACAGCACATTGGCTTGTGACCGGTGGCATGCTGTTCCTTCTAGCTGGAATGCCCTTCTCCCCACTCCCCATGTCCTGATCCCACCTGTCTTAGTTGGTGAGGGCTGCCATGACAAAATACCACAGATTGGGTGGCTTAAACAACAGAAGTTTCTCACAGTTCTGGAGGCGAGAAGTCTGAGATCGAGGCATCAGCAGGTCTGGTTTCTCTCTTTGGCTCGCGGGTGGCCGGCCACCTTCCTACTGTGTCCTCACATGGCCTTTCCGCACGCACGCGAGCATCCCTGGTGTCTCCTTGTGTGTCCTAATCTCTTCTGATGGGGACACCAGTCAGACTGGATGAGGGCCCACACTAGGCAGCCTCATTTTTAAAAAAATATTTATTTATTTATTTGGCTGTGCCAGGTCTCAGCTGCGGCATGTGAACTCTTAGTTGCCGCGCGTGGGATCTAGTTCCCTGACCAGGGATCGAACCCAGACCCCCTGCATTGGGAGCGTGGAGTCTCAGTCACTGGAACACCAGGGAAGTCCCTAGCCAGCCTCATTTTAACTTGATTACCTCTGTAAAGACCCTACCTCCAAATAAAGTCACATTCTGAGGTACTGTATAAATTTCAAAGTCAAACTGACCAGATTTGCTGACAAATTGGATATGGAATATGAGAGAAAAGAGAAGAGTGGACAGCTTCCCTGGTGGCGCAGTGGTTAAGAACCCGCCTGCCAATGCAGGGGACACAGGTTCAATCCCTGGTCCAGGAAGATCCCACATGCCACGGAGCAACTAAGCCCATGCGCTGCAATTACTGAGCCCACGAGCCGCAACTACTGAAGCCCTCGCACCTAGAGCCTGTGCTCCGCAACAAGAGAAGCCACCCCAACGAGAAGCCCATGCACTGCAACGAAGAGTAGCCCCCGCTCGCTGCAACTAGAGAAAGCCCACGCTCAGCAATGAAGACCCAACGCAGCCAAAAATAAAATTTTTTAAAAATTTTTTTTAAAAGAGGAAGTATTTTTTAAAAAAGAGAGAAGAGTGGAAAATAAATTTTGGCCTAAGCAGCAGGAAGAATGGAGGTGCCATTTGCTGAGATGGGAAGGACTTTTAAGTGAGCCAGTTGACGGTAAAAATATCAGGAGTTCTGTTTGGGACACATTAAGTTTAAAGACATCCAGGTGGGGACATTGAAGGTAGTAGGAGTTCAAGGAGACATCCAGGCTGGAGACATACATTTGGGTGTCATCAACCAAGAGAGTATTTAAACTTGTTTTTTTTGGCCGTGCTGTGTGGCATGCGAGATCTTAGCTCCCTGATCAGGGATCAAACCCGTGCCCCCTGCAGTGGAAGCACCGAGTCTTAACCACTGGACCGCCAGGGAAGTCCAAGAAAACATTTAAAGCCATAATATTGGATGAGGTCACCAAGGAAGGGAGTGTATATAGAAAAGAGAAGAGGTCCAAATCTGAACCTCAGGGCTCTCCAATGTTAAAAAGTAAGTGAGATAAGGAAGAATCCGCAAAAGAAACTCAGAAGGGGTGCCATGCAATGTAGAAGGAAAGAACAACAAGTGTCCTATAAAGCTGTAAGAATTAAAAGGAGATTTATATAAGCTCTTAGCACAGTGTCAGTCACACTCTAAACCTGAGGAAATGGTAGCTATGATGGTGATGATGATGATGATGATAATTCATCTACTAAAGGCTTATTTGTTGCTCCTTCTGGTCACCAAAAAGAAAATACTGGCTCTTAAATAAATAATAAAAATCCAAGGTAAGAAGCCCGAGGTCTCACTTGAATTAAATGTAAATTTGGATGAGGGTCTGAATCTAAAAACTGGGTGGGATTAAAGTAACTAAACTGTTGCTGTTAAAAACCGGTAATTATTCGGGACTTCCCTGGCGGTCCAGTGGTTAGGACTCCGTGCTTCCACTGCAGGTGGCATGGGTTTGATCCCTGGTCAGGCAGGGAACTAAGATCCCGAAAGCCACGTGGCTGGCCAAAAAGCAAACAAACAAAACCCCGGTAATTACTAAATTGGGCTCAAGCTTCCTATGGTTTCTGTATTCCTTCTCTAGATCTAAGGCACCAGCATCCAGTTGCCCAAGGCAGAGACCTGGGACTAAGACCTGTTAACTTTATGTCACAATCATCTTTTTTTTTTCCACATATGTAACCATTTATTGAGAACATTCAAAAAAATATGGAACGCTTCACAAATTTGCGTGTCATCCTTGTGCAGGGGCCAGGCTAATCTTCTCTGTATCGTTCCAATTTTAGTATATGTGCTGCCGAAGGGAGCCCCACAATCACCTCTTTTGTATGTGTCCCTAGGTCTGAAGTGGGTTTCTTGTAGACAGCATATATATGGGTCTTGTTTTTTGTTTTTTTTTTTTTGCGGTACACGGGCCTCTCACTGTTATGGCCTCTCCCTTTGCGGAGCACGGGCTCCGGACGCGCATGCTCAGAGGCCATGGCTCACAGGCCCAGCCACTCCGCGGCATGTGGGATCTTCCCGGACCGGGGCACGAACCCGTGTCCCCTGCATCAGCAGGCGGATTCTCAACCACTGCGCCACCAGGGAAGCCCCACAATCACCTCTTGACCTTGTTTCTTCTTATTCAACGTCATGGTGACTACCTTAACTTTGTGCCACCATCACTTCTTGCTTAGACTATTTCCAAAGCCTCCTACCTAGTTTGTTTGTTCTACCATCTGTCACTACCCCAATCCAGGGATTCGAAACCATTTTTGTGCCATGGAACCATCTGGCAGTCTGAGAAAGTTTCTGGACTTATTTTCAGAATTAAAAAAATATATTTATTTATTTTATCTTATTTTTGGCTACATCGGGTCTTCGTTGCGGCATGTGGGATCTTTGTTGTGACATGCGGGATCCTTTGTTTTGGCACGCGGCTCTCTAGTTGTGGCTCGCATGCTCAGTAGTTGTGATACGCAGGCTTAGTTGCCCCGGAGCATGTGGGATCTTAGTTCCCCAACCAGGGATCGAGCCCACGTTCCCTGCATTGGAAGGCAATTCTTAACCACTGGATCGCCAAGGAAGTCCCTCAGAATCGTTTTGGTTTTTTTAAAATAAATTTTATTTATTTATTTTTGGCTGCATTGGGTCTCCGTTGCTGCATGCAGGCTTTCTCTAGTTGCGGCGAGCGGGGGCTACTCTTCGTTGCGGTGTGCAGGCTCCTCATTGTGGTGGCTTGTCTTGTTACGGAGCACGGGCTCTAGGCACGCAGGCTTCAGTAGTTGTGGCTTGTGGGCTCTAGAGCGCAGGCTCAGTAGTTATGGCACACGGTCTTAGCTGCTCCGCGGCATGTGGGATCTTTCCGGACCAGGGCTCGAACCCGTGTCCCCTGCATTGGCAGGTGGATTCTTAACCACTGTGCCACCAGGGAAGTCCTTCTCAGAATGTTTTTAAATGCATAAAACAAAGTACACAGGATGATAAAGAAAACCAATCACACTGCAATACAGCTATCAAAATATTTTCTAAAAGAAATGTGTACTATAGCAACATACAGGATTCACAGAGTTCTTGTGGGTCTACTGTAATTTCAAAGTAGTGATGAGTACATAAATATTTCGAGACATCAGCATCAACTGCAGTGTGATATGAAACCATCTTTGATTTCTATTGGTGACCAAGTCACAGGTACTGCTAATGTCACTGTAGTTTGTTGCCTACATTTGTAAATAAAGAAAGCACTACATTTCAGAGTTTGATGAAAACGAAGTTGTGATTTTTTTTTTCCATCCACGTTCAGGTACCCTGTGAATTCTATACATTGACCCTTTTGGACCCCAGGTTAAAAACCCTTACCTTAATCTATTGGTGCAAAAATGCTTGAAGTGACTGTAGAGATCTTTGTTTCTAAATGGGGAGAAGAAAAAGATGAAAACAGGGAACATTAACATCCAAAACGTGTGCCATTAATTCCTGTACCTTTTGCCAAAGGTGGGTTACAAAGTCAGTCTGAGCTTCCTAGCAGCCAAGGAAATGTTCTGTCCAGAACTTTCCCAGTTTAAAACCTTGATTGGAGCCGTGATCCTTAGTACTCTGCGTTGTGTAAAACCTTGATTGGTTATACAGTGCTGTATGTCAATTATATCTCAATAAAACTGGAAGGGAAAAAAAAAAACCCTTGATTGGCAGCCTCTTGCCTAGTTTAAAGCCCCATGGCCAACACCACTGTACCTTCCCATCCCGCACGGCCCAGCCTAGTGGAAACAAGCGCCGAGAAAGAGCCGGGGACCAACCCCCTAGCCCACTCCGGCGGGGCGTTCCCAGCCTCCGCCCCTAGGCGCGCTCCCTCGCAAACGCAGGACCGAAGTCCCTTGCGCCGGAACAGAACATCTCCCCCGCCCTCCTTGGAGATAGCCCCGCCCACTCCGCTCCTCCCGTCTTCGGAAGCGTTTCTGCCTTGGCATTTATCACGGACTTTGTGTTTCACCCATGACACAGGGTGCCCCTGGAACACTAACGGGCTCCTGAAAAATCCACTTACGGAACTGAAGGAAAGGGAATTCCATTTCGCACGAACGAGCGCGGTTTCCCACGGCCTCACGGGAGGGTGCGCAGAGAGCGGCCGCCAGAGGGCGTTAGTTGGCGCACGGCGTGTCCTCCCCAAGCCCGGCCCCCGGCGGCGCCTTCTTAACACGTCCTTCCGCTCGATTCCTCCTCTTTTCTCTTGTCCGCCATCCTATGTGCGGTTGGATTTGCTCCTCGCCATGGTAAGTCCATCCGTTACCATCGGCTCTGCGGTGGCTTTCCGAGACCTGAGGTCTCCGCGAGCTCGCCGGTGCCGCGGGCTGTGTCGATGTGCGGGACCCTTTTTAAGGCCTTTTCCAGAGGAGATGGAGTTGGGCCACGGCTCCAGTCCGAGAGCCTGGCGGGAAGCGAGCGAGCACCTGGGGAGGGGCGGGCTGCGCCGGCCCTGCGAGGTCCGAAGGGGCGCTCTCTGCTCCAGGCCACTGCTCAGGCGGGCAGGGATTCCCGTTTTTCCCGGATCGAACTCTGTTTGGGGGGCAAGAAGAGAAGTCGAGGGGGTACCCCAGAAATCGTGGCCTGACTTCGGGATGCCTGCGACACGCGGGATGTTCCTGGCATCGAAAAGGGAATGTAGGCTGCTGGTTTTCGAAGACTGTTTTTACTTGGGGGCCAGAATCCTTCCACGTTATGAGATTACAGGACTTTTTAGCCCTTTGTTCAGGGACTCGAACGTCACCTTGTAGAAACGCCTGGATCAAGGCGTTTGATCCAGGGGTGATGTGCTCAGAATGTGACGGGAAACTGGGAGTCATCCTTGGGAAAGTGACGTTTTAAATAGAGTTAGAATTAATACCAAAATGGTCAGTGGGCTAGAACAGACTTACCGAAAGTCAGGGACTTTGTGTAAATCTTTTTTTTTTTTTTTTTTGCCACTCCGTGCGGCTTATTAGATTCCCGACCAGGGATCGAACCGGGGCCCCCAGCAGTGGAAGCGTGGGATCCTAACCACTCGACCACCAGGGAAGTCCCAGTACCCTGGTGTACAAAGTAGTGCGCTGAGACTCACTGACTTGCAAGGGATTGTTCCTGAAAACCACGTGCGTTAGTCCCCGCCTTCTCTGGCTATAGTCCTCTCAGTCCTGGGTTGACAGCAGGGAAGACTGGAACACGCCCTAGCCTTGGAGCAGAGAGGACCTGAGTTTGAATACCAGCCAAATCTGCACATTAATACTCTGCTTTGGGGGCAGGTTACCTACCTCCCTGACTGCTGATTTTTCTTTGAACAGTGGGAATTATGGTATCTGCCTCCGGAGAAGTGAGGAACAAAGCAAAGGGCAGTGGTGGGTTTAGCATCGAGAGGGTTGTTCTTGGTATATGTTAAGCATTTGAATATTTGTTGGATTTAGGGAGGTCCTGACTTTGAATCATTGGAGCAAGCTCTGGTATTGCTGTTAAATTGATTGCATTTCCTTCCCAGTCTTCTCATAAGACCTTCAGGATCAAGCGATTCCTGGCCAAGAAACAAAAACAGAATCGTCCCATTCCCCAATGGATTCGAATGAAAACTGGTAATAAAATCAGGTAAAGGCAAACACTCCCCACCCTTGTGTTTTGTTGAACTTTGGATTACTTTGGGGGCATAAATGCACAATTGAAAGTTATATGCAATTTAATTCGTCCTGAGCCACCATTCTGAAATTCTTTTGGTTTTTTTTTTAATGTGCTTCTTCTGGGTTTCTGGACACAGTCAGCCCACAGCTGGGCTTAGCGGCAGACACTCTTCCAATATTTGTTAATTTCCTTGTTGTCTTCAGTCTGAGCCAGAATATAAGATGGAAGGCTGTCTCATTACACATCCCAGTGGGGAAGATCATAGTGTTTATCTTTTCTAAAGATTGGAAGATTGCTTTCCACTGCAGAAGTAATTGAAGTGATGGTTTTAGGAGAAAGACATTACTAGAATTGCTACAAAGGACCTCCAAGGTCGTCTAGGCTAACTCCAGGCAAAGCTAGATCTAAAACTCAGGTCTCCTTCATGCCTTCCAGCCAAAATATTTTCAAAGCATTTTTAAGCTGACACTAGGGTGAGCCTAGCAAGTGGGTCCCTGCCAAGATTAAGACTGAAACTCAGGAGTGCAAGATCGTGAAGCTAGTATAGAAGTCTGATTTGGTTGTATGGCAAGTAGAAGTGGGATTAGTTGGCTGATGTGAAGACCAAGATTAAGATGTGAATTGTCAGGGCTAAAATTGAAGGCCCATAATTCATTTAGCCAGTTATCCACATGTGAAATCGCCACCCATTTTAGCTTTATAGGCCAATTAATTGGAACCTTTGGTTTATCGTGTCCTCATCCGATGATGGTAGGACCTGCCTTTATAGTTGTGAGGAAGGAAAGAAATGTATATAAAGCTCAGTGCCTAGCTCAATAGAGGGTACCTGCAGTTATCAGATGCTAGTCTCTTGCTCTGTGGTCTGGCTTTGTGTGTGTGTGTGTGTGTGTGTGTGTGTGTGTGGTCTAACTTTTAAAATGTATTGAAAGCAGGTTGCAATTACAGTGCTCCGTTTCGTGGAAGTACTGACATAATCCTGCTGAAAGAAAATCTGTGTTGATCATTTTTGATTTTGCCTTTTATGGGGGTAAAATCATGACAGATCGACATGAACATTTCTGAGATGGCCTTAGCTCTGCAAATCACTTGGCTCTGGTATTGAAGTGACTGAGGGTGTTAATGTAGTATTAAAATTATGCAAGAGCTTTTTTGTATGTGTGACCTATTATGTAGAATTACTGGTTTTGATATAATTTAGAAGGGGAGGTTATGTGTCTCTGGGTCTACCCCAGGTCTGTTGAATGAAAAGTGAATGAGCTGGGCTTCCCTGGTGGCTCAGTGGTTGAGAATCTGCCTGCTAATGCAGGGGACACGGGTTCAAGCCCTGGTCTGGGAGGATCCCACATCCCGCGGAGCAACTAGGCCCGTGAGCCACAACTACTGAGCCTGCGCGTCTGGAGCCTGTGCTCCGCAACAAGAGAGGCTGCGATAGTGAGAGGCCCACGCACCGCGATGAACAGTGGCCCCCACTTGCCACAACTAGAGAAAACCCTCGCACAGAAACGAAGACCCAACACAGCAAAAATAATAAATTAATTAATAAACTCCTACCCCCAACATCTTCTTTAAAAAAAAAAAGTGAATGAGTGTACACTTGGGGAGAGGAGAGAGCTTCTCCACTACTTAGTCCCTATAAGGAACCAGTGTGTGTGTTCCTTAGCCTGGAATCATTTTGAGAGGTAAAAAATTGCTTTGACTAGTTCTTTAACGCATCTAGCAAATCATTTTTTACTCTCCAAAAAGAGCTCCAAACTTGTTAAAGGTAGGGAAAGTGGAACCCTTTTTCTTTCAAAGATTTTTATGGTACTTTAAGGCAAAGTTTGTGGTCAATAAGAGCAGCTAAATTGAGGTCAGACTGCCTTTGTAATTTGTGATTTCCTTCTGTGTAGGTACAACTCTAAGAGAAGACATTGGAGAAGAACCAAGCTGGGTCTATAACGAGCCTCACATATGAAGTGGCACACATTATCACGGCCCTTTCATTTCTTCGCGGAGCCTGCAGAGAAGGCCCGTCGTTCTTTGAGGTCTTGGCTTTCTAGTCTGTAAACCGAGGCTTATGCCACTTTCCCTCTCCATCGTCTTCACCCTCTCAAATACGATTCCTTAAATCCCAGCGCCCAAACCAGCGCCTGCAAAGCCTTCCCTGGGCGGCGCGCCGCTTGCAGTTAAGAGTTCAACTCTTTTTTTTACAGAATGGGAGAGGGCGCCCACCTTTAAAAAATAAAATTCAGCGGTTGGATTTGCTCCTCGCCATGTCTTCTCACAAGACTTTCAGGATCAAGCGATTCCTGGCCAAGAAACAAAAGCAGAATCGTCCCATTCTCCAACAGATTCGAATGAAAACTGGTAATAAAATCAGGTGCAACGCTAAGAGAAGACATTGGAGAAGAACCAAGCTGGGTCTATAACGAGCCTCACATATGAAGTGGCACACATTATCAGAACATCACTAGTGTCTGGTACAGCTGCCTGTGTTTAATGCTCTGTCCTCTTTTCTTGATCTTTCCTCATCACTGCTGACTGTGTAGCTCAGTAATAAACATGTGAACCTTTTGTTGGAACTGTTATTGTATTATTCTGGTTTGTGATGACGTACTGAATAAATACCCCTCCTATCAGTTGTAACACAGGACTGTCCAGTGACGGAAATGTTCTCTAGTTACCAGGTACTTAGAAGTATGGCTAGTAAAAGTAAGGAACTGGTTTTTTAGATTTTGTTGTTTAATAGCTCCTTGTAACTAGCAGCTCTTATATCTACTGTTATGGGAAGTGTGCGTATGTGTCATCCTCATACCTGAGGGCAGCACCTTCTTAAAATAAAAGGCTTTTGTGGGTGGGGGGCTTGCCACAACGCAGGCAGGGTCTTAGTTCCCTGACCAAGGATCGAACTCGTGCAGTCTTAACCACTGGACTGCCAAGGAAGTCCCATAAAAAGCATCTTCATATACTATTCTGTGGTGCCAGTCCTCAAAGAGTAGGAATCACGTGAACCAGGGATTGGCAAACTGGTCTGCTGGCTGTTTTTGTATGGCCTGTGAACTAAAGTTCCGCATTTTAAAATTTATTTTTTTAAATTTATGTATTTATTTTTGGCTGCGTTCCGTCTCTGTTGCTGCGCGCGGGCTCAGTAGTTGTGGCTCGCGGGCTCTAGGGCGCAGGCTCAGTAGTTGTGGCGCACGGGCTTAGTTGCTCCGCGGCGTGTGGGGTCCTCCCGGACCAGGGCTCGAACCCGTGTCCCCTGCATCGGCAGGCCGATTCTTAACCACCTCCGTGCCACCAGGGAAGTCCCTGCATTTTTAAATGGTTGAAAGAAATCAAGAGTATTTTTGACATTGAATACATTCAAATTTACAGGCCAGGCACTATTCTTAGGTACTTGAGTTTAACCGATGGATAGACAGATGTACGTTAGGCTAGTAATAGGCCAATACACAGGCCATATCTAATGTCTGGGGAAGATGGGAGGAAGCCAGAGCGCCCTAGCTAGTTACCTGTGGAATGAGGCTGGAGCTTCCGCAGAGGAAGGGGGATCAGGTTTGGTGCTAACTCCCTACCCAGCTTGTAGGGAGCCTGCACTGGACAGAGCCGAGAAAGCAAGTGACAGGAACTGTCAGAGTGCAGCAAATGGTGGTTGCACCCCTTGCACAACCGAGGGGCCCCTGACCTGTAACCACGCTAGGAGGCTCATGACCACAGTCCTTAAGAAAGACCACTGCTCCCCGGAAGTTTGAAGGGTGGGCTACAGAACACCCACCAGCCCAAGAACGTGGGAGCTGGCAACAGATCTTGGAAAAACATTTCCACTTCCTTTACAAGCTCCTAGATTTCAAATATTTTCTCTTATTGCATCAGTGTTTCCTTCATATTCAAAGACAGCTGCCACTGTGTGAACAGCAGTTGGTAAATGTTAATGTGCTAAAAATGTTATTCAAGTCCAAGACAGAGGGACTTGATACAATTAATTGACGGTCATGTGATGGAGATTTCTAACCATTTTGGAGTATTAGGAATACCTCACCCTCACCATTCAGAGTAGGTAGGCTCCTCGCTGAGCCCAGGGAGGTTATGACAAGGCCGAGGTCACACGGCAGAGGGAACTTTCTCTAGAGACCTTGAATAAGGAGGATTAAAATGGAAAGGGAAAATGATGGACACCAGGGTTGGTTGGCCGTGTAAAAGGGGTTTCTTTTGAGCCTGGGGCTGGACACAGGTCCCGGAGCGGTTCCTCACTGCCTCGTGCAGTAAGTGCCGGTATTTGTTTCCCCGGTGGACTAGATTGCTGCTTCCTGAAGGGAGGAATGGGAGCTTTGAGATATGTAGGACTTATATTTACCTATAAGAGGTTCAGCATAAGATCAGCTTTTAAAAGACAGTCAACCCCGTGGTGATGCTGGCCATCCCTCGATGGCCTACTGAGAAGCAGGCAGCAGCAGAGGGGTGGCCAAGAGTTGGCAGTCTGGAGTGACAAGACTGCATAGTCTGCATCCAAATCCGGCTCCTCATGCACCAGCTGCAAGCCTCAGTGTCATCTGCAATGTGGGAGCTCCCTCAGAGGGCTGTGTGGAGGAAGCAGTTGATTCAGTGCCTAACTAGGAAAAGGGGAAGAGGAATGGGGAGTGAGCAGGATTACAGTTTTGGTGTGGAACCCCCTCCCCAGCAGACGTGGGCTGTATGCTGGATAAAGCAAAAATAAGACACAGGGACCGAAGATAGTGGGGAGGGGCAGGTCGTCAGGGGGGACATCAGGCAGAGCTGGCATGGAGTTGGTGCTCAAGGTCAGCCTTTGGAGAGATGCCAGTTCCCTTCTAGTTCCAGAATTTGAATTTGGAGTAGAGTAACCCCTCGAGGTCTTGGAAAGAAAGGAGGTAGGGTGACTTGAGGACTAAAATCCTGGGCCTGACACTCACCTCCAGTTGAATCCCACCTCTGTTACTGAACCAGCTGTGGAAACATCAGGAGACTTATCCAGAATCATACCTACTTGGGGTTTGTAAGGATTGAATGATAATGTCGGTCAAGGATCAGTCCTACCAGATAATGCTCCCATTTTACAGATGAAAAAAAGTTAATTCTCAAACAAGAAAATAATTTTTTTCTTTTTTTTTTTTTTTTTGCGGTACGCGGGCCTCTCACCGTCGTGGCCTCTCCCGTTGCGGAGCACAGGCTCCGGACGCGCAGGCTCAGCGGCCATGGCTCACGGGCCCAGCCGCTCCGCGACACGTGGCATCTTCCCGGACCGGGGCACGAACCCGTGTCCCCCGCATCGGCAGGTGGACTCTCAACCACTGCGCCACCAGGGAAGCCCAAGAAAATAAAATTTTTAAAAAAAAGAAGAAAGGGGAATTCCCTGGCAGTCCAGTGGTTAAGAATTGGTGCTTTCATTGGCCAGGGTAAAAAAAAAGTTCCACAATCCGCATTCCTGCTGATAGCAACAGTTTGAGTACTTAACATGGCAGGTAGCTGCTGTCAGCAGGAATGGCAATGACAACCAGATTGAACAGGAAGTAGATTTTCTTGGAAAGAACAGGGTGAAATATTAACCATTTACCCTTCCCTGAGGATGTTTTAGCCCAGAGAAGCAAACTTGAAGCCCCTGCTTATACAAAACGTTGGTTATTCAGGGAGCCAGAGGCAAGTATGACCCTCACAGGTATTGCAGTCAAGAGAGCGTGCCGTGTATCTGTACCTGTGCACATCAGATATGCCCGTCTGGGAACGGAGGGAGGGAGGGTGGCGAGCCCTCGGAGAAAACTAATCGATCACTCTTCATTGGGAGCAACTTTGCCCCCCAGGGGACATTTGGCAATGTCTGGAGCCATCTTTGGTTGCAACAACTAGGGGATGGGGAGGTGCCACTGGCAGCTAGAGGATGTTTAGCCAGGGATGCTGCTAAACATCCTTACCATGCATAGGACAATCCTCCACAACAAAGAATCATCGGGGCCAAAATGTCAATAGTGCCAAGGTTGAGAAACCGTGGTTTAATAGCCCTGTGGCCAGCCAGAGACACAGATCTGCCGGCACACCACTCCCCCTTCCAATACTTCACACTACTCTTGGGGTAAATCTCACTCCTTAACATGGCCCAAAAGGAGCACTGGTGGCTCCTACCCCCTCTTCACTCACAAAACTGGATCCAGCCACACTGACCTCTTTGTCCCTCAAAGCGTCAAGCTCCACCCGGCCTCAGCCTTCCCACTGTTATTCCCTTGACCTGGAATGTTCTCCCTCCTCACCTGGTGAACTCCCATTCATCCTTCAGGTCTCAAGCTACTTTGCACCTCCACAGGGAGACCTTCCCTGACTGCTCCTCTCCCCTCAATCCAGTTGGGTCCTGCTGCTTAGTACCTCTAAATCACCCTGTGGAGTTTCCTTCCCAATTGTAACTGTAAAGGTCTATGTGTGGTTAGTTAATTGACGTCTGTCTCCCTCATTAGACTGAGCTCTACAAGGATAGGGTCTGTCTTGCTCACTGCTGATTGCTCTTACATACCAGCAGCTGGCATAACAGAGGTGCCCAATAAATATATTTGTTGAGTGAGTGAGAAAAGGAAGTGCTCAATAAATTTGTCGAACGGATGAATGAACGAACGAGGAGAGGGACATACAAGGGAGCAAGAGCAGTGCAAAATGTGTGCCTTAACGTGTGTTTACAAAGGGTGAAGGAGGAATGACTTGCCTGGGGAGTTGCGGGAAGGCCTCACCCAGGCTCACGAGGAGGCAAATGGTGGGCGTGCACGCATGCGTGGTTGGTAGGTAGGTAGCTGGGGTTTAAGGCGCTAGGGAAGGAATCCGGAGAATCGGGCATATCATGAAAGCTCAGGCATAACGAGTAGGGAATGGCACTGTTCTCACTACTCACCCTCTGTAGGAGCACCTCATTCACCAAACTGGTGGGCTGACACCTGCACTTGAACTGTGGTCACTGATGAGGCCACCTGCAGCTGCATGTCCAAAGCTGTCGCTGGACACCCAGGAGCAGTGGGACAGGACTTGTGCCTCAGCCTGACCCTAAGTGGAACTGCGTTCTCTCTTTTTTTAATTAATTAATTAATTAATTTAGTTGTGGCTGCATTAGGTCTTCGTTGCTGCGTGCAGGCTTTCTCTAGTCGCAGTGAGCGGGGCTGCTCTTCGTTGCGGTGCGCGGGCTTCTCACTGCGGTGGCTTCTCTTGTTGCGGAGCAC
>NC_041234.1:93100893-93134003 GCF_002837175.3 Physeter macrocephalus | reverse complement strand
CACGGGCTTAGTTGCTCCGCGGCATGTGGGATCTTCCCGGACCAGGGCTCGAACCCGTGTCCCCTGCACTGGCAGGCGGATTCTTAACCACTGCGCCACCAGGGAAGTCCCAGCCCCATGTAATATTAACACATGGTTAATCGTGAAAGCCACAGTCACAGTGCAACCTACCTTACCGTTTAAATGAAAGAAGACAGGCGTTACCAACCGTTAGGTACCAGAGTAACTGCAGTAAGACAAGATATAGTCCCAGTTTTACAGCTACAATGAGCCTGCTACTAACAAACCACGTCAGCTTTGGGGACTTCAGTTTTCTGCCACTCAAAATGAGGAAATGGGTTCTAAAATCATGAACCTCTAATGCCACATTTGTAAGTCTCTAAATGTGTATCTGATTCGTTAGAAAAAGTGTTTCCACAGGGGCCAACAAAGGGAGAAAGGCATTGGAACAGAACGCAAATGACCTACAAAAAAATAACATTAGTTTAATCAGAAAGCCTGTGGATCTAATTCAAGGTCAGCTGCCTCTGACTCCCACTTGTTCATTCCGCAAACATCCAACACAGACTACGAGGTGGATACATGGCACTGGGTGCTGGGCGCTGGGCTGCAGGGGTGAGCCACATCCACAGGCCCCCATCTTCACCGGCTCGGAGTCTGCAGGGGACAGGCGAATGTGCATACAGCCGCAGCCCCTGATGCTAAGTGCTGTGGTGAGGAAGGCACTAGGTCCTTGGGAACCTGCCCTGAACATGGGAGTGAGGGGCTGAGGAAGAGCAAGCTGAGCCCTGAAGGCCAAAGAGGAGTTAGATCTGGCGAGTGGAGTGTGGTGTGTTCATGTCCCACACAGAGGATACAGACTGTGAAAAGGCCCAGTCAGGAGAAAGCTGGGAAGGACTTCCCTGGTGGTCCAGTGGTTAAGACTCCACGCTTCCACTGCATGGGGCGTGGGTTCGATCCCTGGGCGGGGAACTAGACCCCACATGCCATGTGGGTGCACCCCCCCAAAAAAAAATAAATAGAAAGCTGGGAGGCTTTAGGGAACTGAAAGTCACTCTGTGTGGCAGAAGTGTGGGAAGGGGACATACTCGGGGGTGGCGGGAGAGGGGTGCCCAGAGGAAGTAGTAATGAAGGAGGAAGCTGGAGAGTAAGCAGAGGCCAGATCACCGGGAGCCTCAAAGCCTTGAGACAGAGCTTGGATTGCATCTTGAGGCCCAGAAAAACATTGAAGGGCTTGAAAATGGACAGATGCCTATCGGGTTTGGGTTTAAGAAATCACCGGGGTTAGTGTGTGGAGTGCTGAGATCAGACTGGCTGGGGATGGGGCAGCATAGGCTAGAAGTAGAGACTAATAAGAGGCTGCGGCCTGTAGTCCGCATGAGAAAGGATGGGCAGAGGCAGTGGAGATGGAGCTAAATGGACAGAGGAGAGATTTCGTAGAATCAACAAGACTTGTGACTGACTGAGTGTAGGAGAAGAGGAGGAGGGAAGTGGCAGGATGATGCCCAAGTGTCTGGCTTGAGCAGCAAGGTGGTTGCTGGTGTCATTCGCTGAGAGGGAAAGACCATGAGAATAGTTTTCTGGTGGGAAAGCGGGGTGGTCAAGGGTTCAGTTTGGGGTATATTTAGCATGCGATGGCTGTAAGCCTCCCAGGTGAAGATACTCAATAGACAGTTGAGTAGTGAATATTCGAGTCAAGAGAGAACTGGAGAAACCTGTGGGGTTAGAGGAGGGGTTTTGTCTTGACCCGGGGAGTGACAGCTTGTTTGCATAATGATGTGAAGGGCTCAGAAGGGAAGAAGTAGGAACACAGAGGGGACGATACAAATCGTCAGTGGATCAAAGCTCCCAAGGGCTGGGAAGTGATGAGTCAGAGCAGAGGAGGAGAGCCTAGGAGTTAAGAGGTCAGACTCCGGAGTCTGGGTTGGAGCACTTGGTTCTAACACCTAGCTGTGAGAACTTGGGCAAGTCACTTACTTTCCCTGAGTCTCAGTTTTCCTTGACCATAAAATGGGGAAATTAAGAGAACCTCGGAATTTTGGTGTGATGATTAAAGGAGATGATGCATGCAATATGTTTACTATCGACTGAAAAAAACCCACAAAAACTCCCACAACCTAAAAGTTGCAAGTTGTGTTTTATTCGGGGACCCTAGTGAGGACTACAGCCCAGGAGACAGCCCGTCAGATAGCTCTGAGGAAATGTTCCAGAGGGGCGAGGGAGGAGCCACGATATACAGGAGTTTTTGCTGGAAAAAAAATATAGTCAAACATCACAAGATTACTGCTAATCACAAAAACAGACCTCTCAAGTTAATGATTTCAGCGCTTTTCTATGCATGGGGAGATGCAAGAGTCTGGGCTCATGGAAATCATTCCTTAGATATGCATCTTAACTATCTAGGGCCAGTATCCTGTTTCTCTTCAACCGAATTCCCCTCAGGGCGCGCTGTCAGGACGTCTGCAGTGGCTGATGGTTTGATGGCGGGCGACATTCTTGTTTACTGAAATGACACGCAACCTTTTTTTGTCTGCATTAACATAGTGCCTGGCATGCAGTAACACTGCATCAGTGGTAACTGTTATAACAGGAGCACAGGAAGGGAAAAATGGGTGCACATGCAGGTCAGTTCATAGGTTTTGTTGCAGGAAGCTGAACAAATTCTTTTTAGGTGATTTCTGTCTTTTTGATGAAATAGAAAGTGAGGTTATCTACTGGGGGGGCTACCTGCTAATGTCTCTTTGGGGTAGAAAAGCCACTCATTTGGCACTGACTAGGAGATAGGACAGTCACTATCAACAGAGGGTCAACAGACTGCCAGCCACTTAAATCATCAAGACTTGCTTTTAAATTAAAGTCAAAATGAAAACAGCGGAATGACTCCTCATTCTGTAGCCTAGTACCAAAACTTGTAGATTACAGGGAATTCCCTGGTGGTCCAGTGGTTAGGACTCGGGACTTTCACTGCCGTGGGCCCGTGTTCAATCCCTGGTCGGGGGACTAAGACCCCGCAAGCAGTGCAGTATGGCCAAAAAATATAAAATAAATTTAACTCAGTTATCTTTAAAAAAAAACCAAACAACTTGTAGAGTACATATTCAGAAGTATTTGTTCATCTGATTTTTTCCTGATCTAGTTTTTTTTTAATATATTTATTTATTTACTTATTTGGATGCACTGGGTCTTAGCTGCAGCATGCGGAATCTTTTAGTTGCAGCATGCGGGATCTAGTTCCCTGACCAGGGATCGAACCCAGGCCCCCTGCATTGGGAGCACGGAGCCCTAGCCACTGGACCACCAGGGAAGTCCCTCTAGTTTTTTAATAGACTTTATTTTTTAGAACAGTTTTAGATTTAGAGAAAAGTAGAGAAGATAATATAAAGTTCATAGTTTATTCAGATTTTTTTAGTTTTTACCTAATAGCCTTTTTCTGCTCCAAGATCCCATCCAGGATACCACTTTGCATACGGTAGTTATGTCTCCTTAGGCTCCTCTTGGCTGTGATAGTGTCTCAGACTCTCCTTGTTTTTGATGACTGCTGTCGAACCCAAGTTCGTGGGCCCAATGTACAGTGAGGCCAAACAAACCAAAACGTTTGAGTCTGGATCAGAACTCTTTGCTTGGCCCTAGCAATAAACCTTTCTCTGCTCCAAACTCTGACGTTTCTATTTGTTTGGCCTCACTGTGTGTCAGGCCCATGAACTTGGGTTCAACAACATGAGCTTGACAGTTTTGAGTACTGGTCAAATATGTTTTAGGATGCCCCTCTATTGGATTGTGTTTGATGTTTTTCTCATTATTAGACTGGGGTTATAAGTTTTGGGGAAGGAAGATCACAGAGGTAACGGGCCTTTCTTATCAGATCATTTCAACTGGCTGAAGCAGTGTTGGTCAGGTTTCTCCACTGTACAGTTACTCTATTTTCCCCCTTCCCGACTGTACTCTTTGGAAGTAAGTCACAATGTGCAGCTCTCTTAAGAAGTTGGGAGTTATGCTCCCCTTCTTTAACTCTTCAAGGGACGAGTAGCTCCATAAATTACCCAGAATTTTTCTGCATGGGAGATTTGTCTCTTCTTCCCTATTTACTTATTCTGTCATTTGTTTATATCAAAATGGACGTATGGATTTTTATTTATTTATTTATTTGTCTATGTCGGATCTTTAGTTTGCGGCAAGCGGGATCTTTTAGTTGTGGAACGGGAACTCTTAGTTGCGGCCTGTGGGATCTAGCTCCCTGACCAGGGATCGAACCCCGGCTCCCTGCATTGGGAGCGTGAAGTCTTAAGCACTGCGCCACCAGGGAAGTCCCAGTACGTGGCCTTTTTGAATTGGCTTTGTTCACTTAGTAATAATGCATTTAAGGTTCTTCCATGTCTTCCACTGGACCACTAGGGAAGTCCCTGGATGTTTATTTTATACTTATGGTATAATCCAATACTTCCCCAGCCCAGAATCAGCCATTTCTCCAAGGAGACAAGGAACCTTGGTTCCTTTTATTGGAGAATGGTATTAGAAACCACCATCTAGGCATTAGATATGTTCCATCCGAATAAACTTTAATTTGATCACAAATTTATTATCTTGGAGTAACACAGTTGCTTTTTTTATGAGTCAGTGTTCACCCAGAGAAGCAGGACCAGTAGGAGATATATAATGAGGGATTTATTGCAAGGAATTGGCTTCTGTGATTATGAGGCCTGAGAGGCAAATTGGGAACTCCCAGGGCAGGCCTTCAGGAAAGGCAGACAGGATCTCACAGGCATGGCTGTCCACTGGCTGAAGCTGCTGCCCGCAGGCAAAATTTCTTTTCTTGGGAGAGCCTCAACCCTGCTTTTAAGGCTTTGCACCTGATTAAATCAGGCCCACCCATGTTATCTAAGATAATCTCCTTTACTTAAAGTGAGCTAACTGTGGACTTTAATTACATCTGCAAAATACCTTGACTGAAACACCTAGATTAGTGTTTGAGTAACTGGGGGGTGGAGCCTTGCCAAGTTGACATATCAAAAAGACCATCACACCTTTAAAATGTTCTGAATTCAGGAGGACCTTATCTGTTGAGCGTGCTCCATAAATGTACATTTTCTGGATGACTGAGGAGTGCGCCTATACGAACCCAAGCTTTTACACTGTTACCTATTTAGGATGTGTCATAAACTTCTCTGCCTTCTTCAACAGAGATACTAAACACTTTAACCTGGTTGTAATGACCCAGGGGCCCTATGTGAACACCATGTATCACACTGAACTGAGCCTACAGGGTTGCTTCAGGGCCTCTGAGGCCTGGAAGGAGCCTTATCTCCACACCCAGGGAACTCGCTGCTCTAGTTCTTCTAATTCCTCTGTCAGCTTTCTATTTATATACTTCTTCCTCCTTCCCTTTCTGAAGGCTGCCCCTCCTCACTTCTCTTTCATTAATTCAATAACTCTGTGTCTGTGTTCTCACTGCTCTCTAATCTACGAGCACATTTCTCTCTGGTTCTTTCTGTTTTGTTTTGTTTTTAAGTAACAGTTTTATTAAGATATAATTCACGGAGTATACAATTCACTCATTTATAGTGTACAGTTCAGTGGCTTTTAGTATATTCACAGATATGTGCAGCCATTACCAAAGTCAATTTTAGAACATTTTCATCACCTTAAAAAGAAATTGCCGATAGAAAGCCCAGAAAGAAACCCACGTGCTTATGGTCAATTAATCTACGACAAGGGAGGCAAGAATATACAATGGAGAAAAGACAGTCTCCTCAATAAGTGGTGCTGGGAATACTGGACAGCTACATGTAAACGAATGAAATTAGAACATTCTCAAATACCATATACAAAAAAATAAACTCAAAATTTTTTTAAAAATTCAAAATGGATTAAAGACCTAAATGTAGGACTGGATACTATAAAACTCCTAGAGGAAAACATACGCAGAACACTCTTTGACATAAATCACAGCAATATTTTTTGGATCTGTCTCCTAGAGTAATGGAAAAAAAAGCAAAAATAAACAAATGGGACCTAATTAAACTTAAAAGGCTTTGTACAGCAAAGGAAACCATAAACAGAATGAAAGACAACCTACCAACTAGTAGAAAATATTTGCAAATGATGCTACTGACAAGGGATTAATTTCCAAAATATACTAACAGCTCATACAGCTCAATATCAAAAATAAAAAAACCCAATAAAAAAATGGGCAGAAGACCTAAATAGACATTTCTCCAAAGAAGACATATGGATGGCCAACAGGCACATGAAAAGATGCTCAACATCACTAATTATTAGAGAAACGCAAATCAAAACTACAATGAGGTATCACCTCACACCAGTCAGAATGGCCATTATTAAAAAGTCTACAGGGGCTTCCCTGGTGGTGCAGTGGTTCAGAATCCCCCTGCCAATGCCGGGGACACGGGTTCGAGCCCTGGCCCGGGAAGATCCCACATGCCGCGGAGCAACTAAGCCCATGCGCCACAACTACTGAGCCTGCTCTCTAGAGCCCGTGAGCCACAACTACTGAAGCCTGTGCATCTAGAGCCTGTGCTCCACAACAAGAGAAGCCACCGCAATGAGAAGCCCGTGCACCGCAACTAAGAGCAGACCCTGCTCACTGCAACTAGAGAAAGCAGCAACGAAGACCCAACGCAGCCAATAAATGAATAAATAAATTTATATTTAAAAAAAGACCCAATGCAGCCAAAAGTAAATAAATTTATAAAAATAAAATAAAATAAAATAAAAAGTCTGCAAACAATAAATGCTGGTGAGGGTGTGGAGAAAAATGAATCCTCGTACACTGTTGGTGGGAATGTAAATTAATACAGCCACTATGGAGAAGAGTATGGAGGTTCCTTAAAAAACTAAAAATAGGGGACTTCCCTGGTGGCACTGTGGTTAAGAGTCTGCCTGCCAATGCAGGAGACACGGGTTTGATCCCTGGTCCGGGAAGATCCCACATGCCGCGGAGCAAGTAAGCCTGTGTGCCACAGCTACTGAGCCTGCGCTCTAGAGCCCGGGAGCCACAACTACTGACCCCGTGTGCCACAACTACTGAAGCCCGTGCGCCCAGAGCCCGTGCTCCACAACAAGACAAGCCACCGCAATGAGAAGCCCATGCACCACAATGAAGAGCTGCTCCGCTCGCCACAACTAGAGAAAGCCTGCGCGCAGCAACGAAGACCCAACACAGCCAAAAATAAATAAATAAATTTATTTTAAAAAAGGAAACTAAAAATAGAGTTACCATATGATCCTGCAATCCCACTCCTGGGCATATATCTGGACAAAACTCTAATTCGAAAAGATACATGCACCCCAATGTTCATTGCAGCACTACTTACAACAGCCAAGACCTGGAAGCAACCTAAATGTCCATTAACAGAGGAATGGATAAAGAAGATGTGGTACATATATACAATGGAATATTAGCCATAAAAAGGAACGAAATAATGCCATTTGCATCAACATGGATGGACCTAGAGATTATCATATTAAGTGAAGTATGTCAGACAAAGACAAGTATCATATGATAACACTTATATGCGAAATCTAAAAAAAGATACAAATGAACTTATTTACAAAACAGAAATAGACTCACAGACATAGAAAACAAACCAAAGAGGATGGGGGAGGGGAGAGAAATTAAGAGCTTGGGATTAACATATACACAACTATTATATATAAAATAGATAACAAGGACCTACTGTATAGCACAGGGTATTGGATATTACATTGGATATTGTAATGTATTGGATATTATAAGATATCCAATATCTTGTAATAACCTATAATGGAAAAGAATCTGAAAAAGAATATATGTATCTGAATCACTTTGCTGTATACCTGAAACTAACACACATTGTAAATTAACTATACTTCAATTTTTTTAAATGATTTTTTTTTTGGCCGCGCCCCGCTGCATGCAGGATCTTAGTTCCCCAATCAGGGATTGAACCCATGCCCCCTGCAGTGGAAGTGCAGAGTCTTAACCACTTGGACCGCCCAGGAAGTCCCAATTAAACAATGATTAAAAAAAAGGAAATTTCCTACCCTTTAGCTATCACCCCCCCCACCCCCATCCCCCATCCTCTTCAGCCCTAAGCAACCATTAATCTCCTTTCTGTCTCTTATGGATTTGCCTGTTCTGGACATTTCATATAAATGGAATCATATAATATGTGGTCTTTTGTGACTGGCTTATTTCATTTAGCACATGTTTTCAAGGATCATCCATGTTGTATCATGAATCAGTACTTCATTCATTTTCATGGCTGGATAAGATTCCATTGTATGGCTACATCACATTTTGTTTATCTATTCCTCTGTTGATAGACAATGGGGTTGTTTCCATCTTTTGGTTATTATGAATAACACTGCTATGAACATTCACATATAAGCTTATGCTTTCATTTCTCTTGGGTAAATACCTAGATACCTTAGGAGTGGAATGGCTCAGTCATATGGTAAATAGGTTCTGGTACCAATTCCAGTGGGGGGAAGTTCCCTCACACTAACAAGGAGCAATTTTCCAACACCAGCTGAGTGTCCTACAATTCAACTCAATTCTGACACTACACGTAGATAGCATCAGATTCCAAAGGTTCAGGGTTCAGTCCCACAAGACTGTCCCTCACCCCCTCCCCCTTCAGATGCTTGTCGCAAGCCCAGGCTGTCACCTGTGCTTCTGACTGATGGGCTACAGATCGGAGGTTCCAACTACCACACCCCTCGGGTTTCACATGCCAGTTGCAAGTCCAGGTTGTTACCTGTACTTCTGACAGACTGGCTGTAAATCAGAGGATCCTAAGACCTCCTCCTTGGGTTCAATTCATTTGCTAGAGTGGCTCACAGAACTCAGAGAAACATCCTACTTACTAGATCACCAGTTTATTATAAAATGATGTAATCCAGGAAGAGTCAGATGGAAGAGATGCATAGGGCAAGGTATGAAGAAAAGGTTAAGAGCCTCCATGCCCTCTCTGAAGGTACCACACTCCCCAAATCTCCATGTGTTTACCAACCTGGAAACTCTGAACCCTGAGCCCTGTCCTTTGGGTTTTGATGGAAGCTTCATTACATAGACATGACTGATTAAAACACTGGCCAATGACTGATTCGACCTCCAGCCCCTCTCTCCTCGCAGAGGGTGGAGGGGGGTTATACTGAAAGTTCCACCCCTCTCCTCTCGCCTTTGGTTCCCCTGGCAACCAGTTCCTAACCTTAGGTTACCTAAGGGCTTTCCCCAAAGTCACCTTATTAACATACAAGAGACACCTTTATCACTCTTATCATAGGAAATTCCAAGGGCTTTAGGAGCTCTGTGCCAGGAATGGGGTTGAAGACCAAATATATGCTTTTCATTATAAATCACGTAACTCTGTGTTTAACTTTTTTTTTTTTTTTTTTTTTTGCGGTACACGGGCCTCTCACCGCTGCGGCCTCTCCAGCCGCGGAGCACAGGCTCCGGACGGGCAGGCCCAGCGGCCGTGGCTCACGGGCCGCGGCATGTGGGATCCTCCCGGACCGGGGCACGAACCCATATCCCCTGCATCGGCAGGCGGACTCTCAACCACTGCGCCACCAGGGAAGCCCTGTGTTTTGAGGAACTGCCAGACTAGTTTCCAAAGTGACTGTATCATTTTACATTCCTACCAGCAGAATATGAGTGTTCCAATTTCTCTATATCCTCACCAGTGCTTGTTATCATCTGACTTTTTTTTTTTTTTGTATCATCTGACTTCACATCCTAGTGGATGTGAAGTGGTATCTCATTCTGGATTTGACTTGCATTTCCCTAACAACTAATGGTGTTGAGCACCTTCTCCTGTGCTTGTTGGCTATTTGCACCTGCATCGGCAGGCGGACTCTCAACCACTGCGCCACCACGGAAGCCCCCCTTTGCTTGTTTTTAAATCAGGTTTTTTATACTTTTGCTGTTGAGTTGTAGGAGTTCTTTATATATTCTGGATACTAGACCCTTATGAGATATATGTTTGCAAATATTTTCTCCCATTTTGTGGGTTGTCTTTTTACTTTTTTAGTAGTTTCCTTTCAGGCCCCTAGGTTTTTAATTTTGATGAAGTCCGATTGATCTATTTCTTCTTTTGTTTCTTGTGCTTTTGAGGTCAAATCTTTGATTCCATTGCCAACTTATTGAGCGCCTTCCATCTACCAGGAACTAGGGATAACGTGGTGAATAAGACAGACTTGGTTCCTGCCCTCATGGAATTTACATCTAGTGGGGCAGGGGAGATATTAATCTAATAACTCCATGAATAACTTCTCAAGTGTGATAAGGATTAGAAAAGGTGCAGTTCGAACCTAGCCTGAGGGTCAGAGAAGACTTCCCCAAGGAGGTGACATTTAAACTGACATTTGAAGGATGAGTGGGAGTAGGCCAGGTGAAAGGGGGCAAGGAATAGAGGGAAGAGTGTTTCTGGACAGGGAACAGCACGTAGGAATCCCAGAGTTCAGGAGAACAAGGCTCTTTTGAGGAACAGCAAGGACTGTGTGGCTGGAGCAGAGCTGGGTGTGGGGCTGAGTGGGGAAAGGGATGAAATGACTTAGGGAGAGAATGTAGAGTGAACTTTCCAGGACTTCAACCTGGTAAGTGCCAGCAACTAAAGCCATAGGAGGTCATGGAAGACTAGAGAAGAGAGTTTCAAGGAGGAGGAAGTAGCCCACATTGGCCAGTGCTGCCAAGAAGTGAACAAAGGTAAGGACTTGCATTAGGCAGACGGGAGGTCATCATGGGAGACCTTTGTGGAAGCAATTGTGCTGGGATGATAGAGGCAGAAACCAGAATGCATAGGAGTGATTAAGAGCTGAGGAAATGGAGATGTTAAGGGAGGAGACCTCCCTGTGGAAAAGCTTGGCTGGGAAGTGTTTGTCACCCAAAGAGCCTGGCTCTTAGTAGGTGCTCAACAAACGTTTATTGCACTGAACTAAACTGAGTGTGAGCTCCAAGATACAGGAGAGGGACAACTGATGGAATTAGGCTGTGGGAGGAGGCGGGCTTGAGAGCGTGAGTTACATCTTGAAAGGAGACAGGCATGCTCCTTCCCTTCGTTAAAATGAACAGAAAGAGGGAAAACATGGAGGCTGGGTGTGGAATGCAGGGTATGTTGGCTGGGATGGGAGGGGGCATTTCTATAGATAATGGGGTCAAGAGACGATCGACTTGTGTGCTTTTATTCTCTTCAGAGGATTTCAGGTTTAGCCCTGACTCCAGTTTATGACTTTATCTGGAAATAATATCTAACCTATTTAATAGTTGGTGGGCAATTACTTACTAAGTTACTGCTTTTACTTCTTCTGTGGGCTGAGAACAAGGTAAGTCGGCTTATTTCTATTTTGTCTAAAGTAAAAGTGTGTAGGTTGTGAAGAACATCAGCAGAGGAATCAATATCTCCTTTGAGGAGCAGCCACTCATCTGGTACAGAGGGAAAATAATTTGCAATCAATGTGGACACATTTTAGAGGTGGGATACTTCAGGTAACCACAAGATCCCTCCTGGACTACCCTAGCAGATAAAGTAGTTTCACCACAAGAGCCTGCTGAATACCTTAATTTTTCCAAACAAGAATTTGTTAATAAATTCTTTAATAAATTTGTTAATACATACCTTCTCTGTTATTTTCTATTTCCTACGTGTCCTGCAGCGTTGCTAGGCGTTGCATATGTATTTTCTCGAATCATCAGAACAACCTTGCAAGGGACCTTGTATTGTTCCCATTTTACTGATGAGGAAACTGCAGCTCAGAGAGGTGAGTGATTTGCTCAAGGTTTCTAATCAGTAGCAGGTTTTGGAACCCAGGTTAGGCTGAGCACCTTCCACCACGCCAGCAGTTCTGGCAATTTTGCTCCCGGGGCCACTGTGCGACCCCCGCCGGTCTAAGACAGGGGCACGGGATGGGGAGGAGAGGTCCCAATCCAGCTTCACCTGAGCGGCTCCGCACTTAGTTTTACACCTGGGGCTCTGAGGTAAGCTCCATTTGAGCAAGAGAAGAAAAAAAACAAGTTTGAAGGCCACTACCTTCCACAGGGGTCTTTGAACTTCCCAGCAGAAGCACGGCTTTCCTTGAAGCGTTTCTCCTGAAACGCTTTGATTGTATGATGCATTTTCCCCCACTTGGCTCTATCCTCCACATGACTGGAAGAGTGATTTTTCTAAAATCTCACCATGTTACTCTCCTGCTTAGAAACCTTCTATGCTCCCAGCTACCTCTAGGTTAAAATCTGTATTCCTCTTTCAGCATGACCTATGAGACCCTTAGTGATCTGGACCCCCATCCACTTCTCGGGAGTTGCCGTTAATTACTCCCCAGCTCCCACCTTCCTTGCAAACCGGCTGACTCACATCTCCCGGTACTTGCTATGTGCATACTCCGGTGGCCTGCCAGGAGGCTGCTCCCCCCGTCTCCACTGAGAGACTCCCACTCACCCCTCCAGCCTCAGATCAGGTGTACTCTTCCTCCCCGGAAAGCCTTTCCTGCACCTTTGGCCTGGGTTAGGCCCCGCCCTCTTTGCAGCACCCCCCTACTCCAACCCCCATGCTTACCTGTCACAGCCCTGCTTCTGCCTCCTTTTCTTGCCTGCCTGTCCCACTAGAATGCAGATTTGCATCATCTGCTTAACTCTGTTTTGCTCCCCTGGAAAGAAGTTTCTCAGGGAATTTGTTCTTTCTCTTGGGGTGAGCATACTAGTCTTGCCTCGAAAAGCATACCAGAAATGCCAATGGCTTGATGTTAGGCATGGAGAGTTTTCAGCATGGGGGTTTGTCCCCTGCAGCCAAACCTCAATTTTACATGGAGGAGGTAGGCTAGGCAATATCACATGATGAGAAAAATCTGTGGGGAAGAATAGCTGACTACAGGAAAAACTCCAGAAAGCCGCTTTCAAATCTTCCAGCTGACTTGGTTTTCATTTTGGAAAGAGCAGGGCAGATGCTTGTCGTAGGTCCCCAAATCTGCTAATAGTTAAGATGCTTAGGTTCAAACTTTTCCTATGAAGAGGGGACTACTGTTAAGTGTCCTTTGAATGTCGGGCGAAGGCACATGTCAATCTTCTCTCCAAGCCAGGAGTCCGCAGACTCAGCCACGTGGCAGGAAGGCCCTGCCCTGACGCCTTCACCAAACCCAACCCACCTTGGCAGCTGTCGAGGGAGAGGTTGTGGAGCAGAAACCGCAGTCCTGCATCAGTTAGCCAATTTGCATCTATAAAATGGGCATGAGGGTGGAGGAGGGTTATGCTAGATGCCCATGCCAAATGCCACAAGCCAGGAGCTGCTCACCCTCCCACTGCAAACATCAAAGAAGTTCATTTTTGGTTCTTTTGTTTTTTTGGCTCTGCCGCGTGGCTGGTGGGATCTTAGTTCCCAACCAGGGATTGAACTCAGGACCCTACAGTGCAAGCGCCGAGTCCTAACCACTGGATGGCGGGGGAATTCCCAAAGAAGTTCATTTAGAAGAAGAAAAAGGAAATGCTACATTACACTGTAAATACGTTTAAGGTATAGTTCCTAGAGACGCGGGACAGGCTGAGAATCAACAGGAAAGATTTGGATCATTTCATGGATGGGAAGAATCTAATGCGTTATTAAGGGCAGGTGGGAACGTTTTGAGCACAGAAGGGGCAAACAGGCCCGCCAGGCAGAGGTGGAAGCCTGGACGGATGGGCTCAGGGTGGTGTCTCTGGCCTGTGTTTTGTTGTGACTCAGTTCCTCCCTGGCCTTAGAGGACTGGGATGGGAGGGCTGGGGACACAGCAGTCCATTGCAAGGGCTACCCAACCCTCCAGGGATACAGTGCTAATTTGAAACTATGCTGTTCTCGAAAGCAGCACGGATATCCAGCCACCAACTGCTTCTCCCTCCTTTCAGCTCAAATCAACCCACCTGTATTCTACTCAATTCATACTATTTCTGAATGGGAGCAATTTTCCAAAGTACAGCTTATATATTAAATGTAATTAAAAGAAACCCACAATGCTGATGATTAAAGCCCTATCTTGGAAAAAAGTGCCAGGGGGGTGTGTCTCATTGGAGGGCAGAAGTCAAGGTAAATTACATGACTCACCAGGAAATATTAGAAATACATATTTGGAGGCTTTTTCATTTTACCTCCCCTCTGCTCCCCGCAGACACCTCCTCTGGGATGAGACTTGTGCAAGAGGCCAGACCTAGATGCTGAAGAGCCCAGGAGACAGGTAAACTGTGCGTCTCTACTCAGAGCCAAGGGGAAAGTAGCTCCTTTGGTGCACATCTTGTCCACTTGCTCTGAAAATGAGATCCAGAGACTGTTCTGGATCACTAGCTCGCAGCCGTGGGTTGGTGACCTCTTCCCTGCAAACACAGGGAAGAGGTGGTTAATGGGGGAAAAAAAAAGTCATTCAAAGGACAGCTTTGTAATGTGAAAGGAAGACATATGCCACTTTAATATGCTTAAGAAGTCATTCGTGATACATTAGAAACCAAACCGTAAGGGTAAGGCCTGGTTGTCTCAGGAGCAGGTTGACAGGGGCTGAGCCTGCCCTCACAAAGTGACCCGTTAACAGCCGAGTCAGGCCTGCAGTTAGGCGCTTCCTCTGCGTCAGTGGTTTACAATCTTAACTCATTCTTCTAGCAAATGTTGCCTAATAAACCCACAGCTTCCACCTGCCCAGAAAAGGCTACTGGAAGCTAACTTTCCCTCCCAAGCAGGACCACGCTCTGCTCCTAACTCTTTAATCCTGTAGTCTGGGGATTCGGCGCCAGGAAGGCTTGGTCTTTGCTCTCCCTCGCTTAGGCGTGCCCTGGTCCCCGCGTCTCCTCGCCGGTGTCTGTACTCCTGAGACAGGTGCCTGAGACGGACCCCGAGGTGATCTGTTCCTTGCAGGACCAGCGCCCACGGCTGCGGCCCGAGCTGCGTCCGAGGCGCCGCCCCTTCGGTGGGACCCGGGACCGCCAGGGACCACCCGGGACCGAGGCCCCACCGCAGCGTCTTGGCCCCTCCACGCTCTCCAGTCTCCGTCTAACGGTCCTGGAAGAAGGGGAACATATGGCGGAGAAGGCCTTGAATTTGCGCCACCCGTCTGCCCGCGGAGTCCTTCCCCTTGGCGGGCGCCGCCGCCGCTCTGGCCCTTGTCTCCACGACCGGCGCGCTCACTGCGCTGGGGGCGCGTCTCGGCGTACACGCGGCGCCGCCGCCGCTGCTGTTGTTGTTGGCGTTGTTACGCTCGCTGCCGCCCGCCGTCTCCCAGTCCTCGGCCCCCGACAGCTCCCGCAGGGTCCAGGGCGCGTCGGGCCGCAGGTAGTGACAGGCCCGGTGGCCGCTGTGGTCGCGGCGCGTGGGGTCTGCCCCCAAGGCGCCCACCAGCACCTTGACGACCATATCGTGGCCCTGCAGGGCTGCCAGGTGGAGGGGCGTGAGGCCGCCGCTACCCGGGGCGCTCACGTCGAGCCGCAACCCCCTGCGCTGGGCGAAGTCGTGCACCAGGATGAGTTCCTCGTGGCGCCCGTGCTTGGCCAGCCAGTGCAGCACCGTGTAGCCCGTGATCGGGTCGCCCCGCAGGAGCAGCCCCGGCTCGACCTCCAGCAGCTCCTGCAGCGCCTCAAAGCGGCCCTCAGCGGCCGCCAGTATCCACGCGTGCTCCCGGGGCTCCAGGCATAGCCCGCTACCGCTCGGTCCGTTCGGCCCGCCCGGGGACTGCTCCTCGGGGCGCTCCTCCGACAGCCACCCGGCGGGAGCCGCCCCCTGCAGCCCCAGCAGCTCCCGCAGCGCTCCCCGCCGGCGCCCCGAGCCTGTTCCCGAGGGCATCAACAAGCCGTGGAAGGGGGGCTCCCGGGAGGCGGTGGCGCTGCCCCGGTACCTGCCCAGGCTGACGGTGTCCACTCTCGAGGGGCGGGGCTGCGGGGCGCTCCGCCGGCTGAGCTCGGTCGGTGCGAAGGAGGCTTTGGGTGCCGCCGGCTTCGCGGCCCCTCGGGGCTCGGCCATGGTCCTGCCGCCGCGGCTGTTCCAGTGTCTAGCGTTTGCTGCCCTTCCCGGGCCCCACCAAGAGAGGAACTGGCGCTGGCGTTGGGGAAGGAAGCGGCTTGAGCAATTGGGCTCGGAGGGAGGGAGCGAAGGAGGGGAGAAGAGGGAGGGAGAGCGCGAGCGAGCCGAGGGAGGGCCCCCGGCACGGGCGGTGGGGGGGCGTGGAGGAGTGGGAGCTCCGGCCATGCCTCCGGGGCGAGCCCCTTTCCTGCACCCTGGGTACCGCCGCCACCCCCGCTCCCCAGCTCCCCCGGGTCGCGGGCGGCCCCGCCCCAAACGGCCAGGTGAGCTGGGCGGCCCCGCCTCCCGCACGGCGTGGGCAACTGTGGGGCGGACGCGGGGGCGGGCTGCGCGCTGGCCTCGAGCGCCAACCGGAGCAGCCCAGCTGCCCCAGCAGCCGGGTTCTCAGCATCCCCGCAGTTGCTGGGTGAAGAGGCTCTAGGGAGCTCCCTCCGCGGCGGGCTGAGTTCGGCTTCCAGCCAAGGCCTCCGGCAGCGCGGTCCTTAGAGCTCCGGGGCGCTCGCTCTCCGCCCCTTCCTTCGCCCTTCCCTCTTATCTCCTCAGGAGTCTCCCTGCACTTTGTCCCCGAGCCGCCTTTGTCCCGCGCCTCGCATTCACGGAGGCGGCTTGGCCGCCCCATGTGACTCGGGTTCGCTTGCACTGCCCTTTGTGTGGCCTTGACCCTTCCCGCAGCGCCGGAGCTGCCTGGGATTCCTACAGAGAAATTCGAGAAAGTGTCCAGGCGGAAGCCCTTCCAGGGAACTGAGAAGGGCTATTCCCCTGCCTTCCCCGAGGCTCTCTACCCCTCTCTCCGCCCTCTTCTCTTTAACCTTTCCCAGCTTGGCTTGAAGAAGCAGGTACTGGTGAATCTGAGTCGTCGGCCACGAACGCCTTACCCTCTTCAGAGATGCATCCCCGCTCTCTCCCTGAGGGACCTGCTGGTTTCCGCGAATTCAGAGTTTCAGGGCTTTTAAAAGAGGAGGATATTTTACCTTTTTAGTCCTAACATTGGCATCCTCTTTGCTCTTTTCTTCTCTCAATAAATGGTAGTTCTTGCCTGCCCCCCCCCATGTTAGGGAGTTCAGTCATGAGCAGTGGGGAACCATAGAAGGTTCTTGAGCCAGAGAGGAATACAGCTATGATTAAGGTGGTCTTTAGGAAGATGATTATGGGAGAGGCAGAGGCAGAAAGCCAGGAGACTGTTCCAACAGTCTAGGCCACAGGGAATGGGGACTCAGGCCAAGCCAGCCCACTCTGCTGGGTCCCACAGTGATGGAAGGTATCAGAGGCTTTTCCACCTTTGCCCTCAAATATTTGGGATCAGCCCTAAAGAGCTGGAGCTTTCCTTCATGACAGCCTATGCATTTGTAATCCATTTTTTGACTATTTTTTATGTGCCACTTGCTAAATGCTTATGTTCATTCTATCACCCTCCCAAGGATCTCAAGAGCTAAATATTGTTACTATCCTCACTTTGCAAAGAGATTAGGCCATTTGCCCAAGGTCACCCCCGAAGGAAGGAGCGGAGCACAGCAAGTCTGTGTGACACCATAGCCTTTGTTCTGGCACAGAGGATCTGGCATTCAAACCAAGCTTATCAACAGCAAATCACTCACACAAATCCCAAATTCCAGCCAAACGGATGGACTTGTCCTAACCTGAGCATATCTTGAACTTGCCCTCCTCTCCCTAGAATGTCCTCCCTCACAGCTTCTATGTGGTGAAGTTCTTCCCCCTGTCCTTCAAGGTTGGCCTCAGTTGCCACCTTCTCCAGTAAGCCTCCTCCGGTTACCCCAGCCCAGAGTGACCCCTCTCGCTCCCCCAACCATCTGTTTGTATTACTCCTTTGGCATCCAGAACAGACAGCCTTGTGTTGTATTTCTCTCCCTTTACTCTGACATGCCAATTAAACTAAACTCTTTTATGACTAGTCATACTGCCCTTGTGTACCTAGTAGGTGTGTGAGAAATATGTTGCCTCGTTCTGGTTTGGCAGCCTGGGGAAATGTAATTGTGTGTGTACGTGTTGGGGGAGGTGTCTTCGGCCAGAACCTCGATGCCCACTCCCACATCCCTGCCTCAGACTGAATCTGCAGGACACCAAAAGCAGCTGATAGACTTGGTCAATTCGTAAAAGAAAAAGGCAAAAGGTGATCAAGTGGTTGCTTCACTGAGCTGACTAACCAAAGCCACCTCCTGGCCTTTGCCGGCTCCTCAGACACCAGGCCCAGGCCCAGAGTGGGCCCCAAGCTTTCAGGCTTTCATTTTCAAAATGAACCCTGACTGACAAGCAGCTACTTCCGTTGCTCTGGAAACTCCCCTCTGCAACCCCAAATCTGTAAACACTAAACCGCACACATGCACACACACTTCTAGAATATGCAAACAGCTGCAGCAGTATTTCTTTTAATCAAAATGCCAGCATGGAGAATGCAGGATGGGAGAACGCTTGGACTATTAATTTTCCTCGCCACTAAGCAGGCAGTTCCCTTCGCTATCAGCACTAATAATATCTCTGGTTCCGGTTCAAAAGACTGCAAGGGCAGTCGCCTGACCAGCATCACAGACCCAGGGCGCACGTGCCCGTGCTTAACTGTTGCCAGAGACCAAAGCCAAGGTGCTTCCCTAGCAACTCTTTACTTACCAAGTGCTTTGTCTAGGTCACCAGTTGCATACATGGTTCCCCTGGACCACAGCACCCATCTCTATCTCAGGAGGGTGGGTCTGTGGACCAAGAGTATCACCTGCCATTCCAGTAAACAAAGAATGCTGCCTGCTAGTCCAGTGAACAATGAATATCAACTGCCATCAAGCCAGGAGCCCCAGCAGCCACCAACCCCCACCGCCCCACAGCGTGCCCTGAGGGGAACTCAGGATGGAGAAAAACAGGATACTGGCCCTAGATAGTTAAGATGCTTATCTAAGGACTGATTTCCATGAGCCCAGACTCTTGCATCTTGCCATACTGAGAAAAGGGCTAGGGAATTCCCTGGTGGTCCAGTGGGTTCAATCCCTGGTGGGGGAACTGAGATCCCACAAGCTGCACGGCATGGCCAAAAAAAAAAGGGGGGGGGGCTAAAATCACTACCTTGAGATGTCTGTTTTCTGTGATTAGCTGTAGTCTTTGATGTTTGAACACGTTTTTATTTTTTCCTGCAAAAACTCCGTATATCGTGGCTCCTCCTTTACTTCTTTGGCCCAGTTCCTTAGAGCTATCTGAGAGGCTGCCTCCCAGGCTATAATCCTCAGTAAGTCCGCTGAATAAAACATAACTTGCAACTTTTGGATTGTGTGTTTTTCTTCAGTCAACAGGTCTCTGGAATCTGACACCTGGGCGTGGGGTGAAGAGAGCAGAAAGCAGAAGGGGTAGCAAAGATCCTCCTAAACTGAAAATGCCCTGAGTCAGCTGCTCCCCTCCAAGTGGGGCAAAACCCCTCAAGCCCTTGGAAATAGCCTCTCCAAAAGTTGGATGTAGGGTGAGGGTTTGCATTTTTTTTTTTTTTTTTTTTTTTTTGCGGTACGCGGGCCTCTCACCGCTGTGGCCTCTCCCGTTCTGGAGCACAGGCTCCAGACGCGCAGGCCCAGCAGCCATGGCCCACGGGCCCAGCCGCTCCGCGGCATGTGGGATCCTCCCGGACCGGGGCACGAACCCGCGTCCCCCGCATCGGCAGGCGGACTCTCAACCACTGCGCCACCAGGGAAGCCCAGGGTTTGCATTTTGAATGGTGGTACCTGGTGTCTTTTCCAAATGGCAGCCTCTCTAGTGTATTTTTTATAGGTCCTGGACTATTCGAACCAGGTCCTGGACTATTCGAGAGTTCTTAATGTTTCCTTGGTCAGGTTCTTCATTTTCCAGATGAGGTTTAACTGTCAGGGAGGATGGCAAGAGGCAGAGAAACTTCAAGCTGAAGTGTTGAAAATCAATCTTGAGGAGGAGAGAGCGCAGCTCAAAAGTCTCATTGGAATCCGGTGGGGAATCCTAAGTGACCTGCAAATATTTAATTTGCCCGCAACTTTTCAGCAACATGCTCCTGGGGTGAAGCCAAAAGCACATGTGTCTTTGGCTCACAGTGGAGTTTGCCAGTGGGGCTCATGGATTCAGAAAAATCCATGGATGCAGAGCAGGCATGAGGGGAATGTGTGGAATATGGGAAGTAAAGTCCCTCAGGCTTCACGTGGCACGTGGGATCTTACTTCCCCGACCAGGGACTGAACCCACGCCCCCTGCCATGGAAGTGCGCACTGTTAACCACTGGACCGCCAGGGAAGTCCCTGCAGGGAACATTCTTGAGGTTCCACATATAAAATATAAGTTTTCTTTCCTCCAAAGACCTGAGCTGATATCATCACATGATTCTCAGTGAGAGAGAAAGCCACGAGAGAGAAAGCTCCCTGAGCAGAAGAGCGTGTGACTGTGAGAGTGTGTAAACACGTGTTCGTGTAAACACGTGTTCGTGTGCGCACGCACGCACGCACTGCCAGACATCACTGTCTCTGATTGTCATTTACCCCTTCCCAAGTGTCAGGGCTTTGCATGAGGAGACCCCTGTGAAAGGTTTAGCATTCTCGATACCTTTTCCTTAAACTATAGAACAAATCATATTTAGTAAACACTTAAAACATCCTTTTCTATTATTTTGGATTTACTTTTTCCCTTTTTAGAAAAACGTATGATCTTACTTTGGGAGCTGGGTAAGCTTGGAATAATAGAAGGTGGTAAGACCAAGTTGACATCTGTGAACGGTGAGACCACGGTTTTTCAAAATGACTGAGGAGAAAGGTGTGGTCAGGGAGCAGGAAGAAATCTTTAGGCCTGAGTGAAAGCAGGAAACCTGCCTAAGACTCGGGCTGCAGTGGCTTAACTGGAGTCCAAGTGTCAAGCATGGGCCATGAAGTGTGACGAGAAAAAAATTTCCATTACACCTTTTACTGATGCTGCGATGAAAAAGTCACCTCTCAGGAAAGACCTCAGGTATTACCACGTGGAGACACACGAGGGCGCTCTAACCAGCTAGCTATTGAGAAAACCAGAAAGGTCGCACAGATTTCTACCTGGGAATAGAGACCCTGCAGGCCTTTTCTTGATGTGAATTCGGGTTTTTACCCAGGATCAGGCAGATCACCCTTGGTCCTTAAGTAGATGCAAGGAAGGAGGTACTAGCATCAGGGGTTGTGGTGAGAAGGCCAGGGTGCCACGTTGAAGAGAATGTGAACAATCTGGAGAGAGAGGGAGAATGGCGAGCAGAACAAAGTGCTTCCTTACTCTATTCGAGAGCCGTTAGTTTCTGTAATATGTAAGTTTGGAATAATAATGCTTTATGGTTTTCAAAGTGCTTTCATATTTTTAACTTATCTCTTTGACCCAGGCAGCAAGCCTGTGAGGTATGTAGAGAAGACTATTTATATCCAACTTACACACAAGGTTGAGAGAGGTTAAGTGACTTGCCCGGCATCACACAGCTCAAAAGTGGTGGAGCCGGGTCTGTGCTCATGCCTCTGTGTCACACTGCCTTACTTATTTGGGTGGGATGGGCAGGGACAGCTCTCAGTGACACTGTGCAGTAAGTGAATGCTGTCCTTGGTGACTTCCACCTACCCTTTTTGACATCCAGGCACCCTGGGTCCCAAATCGCCCAATGTAGCACTCCCTAATAATAAGGAGAGCAACCACCTACTGGTATTGAGCACTTAGGTGCCTGGCAGGCCCCGTGCTGAGCATTAAACATGCCTTATCATGCACGAGTATTCATAGCAGCACTATTCACAATAGCCAAAAGGTAGAAACAGCCCCAATGTCCATCAACTGATGAGGGGATCAACAAAATGTGGTATATCCATGCAATGGAATATTATCCAGTAATAAAAAGGAATTAAGTAATGATGCTTGCTACATATAACATGGAGGAACCCTGAAAGCATTGTGCTAAGTGAAAGAAGCCAGACACAAAAGACCACATACAGTCTGATTCCATTTATATGAAATGTCCAGAAGAGGCAAGTCCACAGAGACAGAAAGTAGGTTAGTGGTTGCCTAGGCTAGGTGGGGGGAGTAGGGGAGGGGAAGGGAGCATGGAGAGTGACTACTAATGGGCACAGGTTTCTTTTCAGGGTAGTGAAAGTGGTTGTACAACCTTGTGAACATACTAAAACCCACTGAATGGTACATTTTAAAATGGTGACGTTTATGGTATGTGAATTATATTTCAATGAAGCTGTTACCAAAAGAATGCATTATCTCTCTTAATCTTTATAACTCTAAGAGATGGGGACTAATGAGAAATTGAGGCCCAGCGAAGTTTTTTTTTTTTAAAGGAAGTGGGAAGGAGAAAGGATTTTTAAATTTATTTATTTATTTATTTATTTTTGGCTGCATTGGGTCTTCGTTGCTGCACGCAGACTTTCTCTGGTTGCGGTGCGTGTGCGTCTCATTTCGGTGGCTTCTCTTGTTGCGGAGCACCGGCTCTGAGCTCTAAGCGCAGGCTCAGTAGTTGTGGCATGCGGGCTCAGTAGTTGTGGCTCGCGGGCTCAGTAGTTGTGGCTCGCAGCCTCAGTAGTTGTGGCTCGTGAGCTCTAAGCGCAGGCTCAGTAGTTGTGGCATGCGGGCTCAGTAGTTGTGGCTCGCAGCCTCAGTAGTTGTGGCTCGCGTATTTATTTATTTATTTTTGGCTGCATTGGGTCTTCGTTGCTGCACGCAGACTTTCTCTGGTTGCGGTGCGTGTGCGTCTCATTTCGGTGGCTTCTCTTGTTGCGGAGCACCGGCTCTAGGCGCCCAGGCTTCAGTAGTTGTGGCACGCGGACTCAGTAGTTGTGGCTCGTGGGCTCTAGAGCACAGGCTCAGTAGTTGTGGCATGCGGGCTCAGTAGTTGTGGCTCGCGGGCTCAGTAGTTGTGGCTCGCAGCCTCAGTAGTTGTGGCTCGCGAGCTCTAAGCGCAGGCTCAGTAGTTGTGGCATGCGGGCTCAGTAGTTGTGGCTCGCGGGCTCTAGAGCACAGGCTCAGTAGTTGTGGCGCACGGGCTTAGTTGCTCCGAGGCATGTGGGATCTTCGCGGACCAGGGCTCAAACCCGTGTCCCCTGCATTGGCAGGCGGATTCTTAACCACTGAACCACCAGGGAAGTCCTGCAAAGCTCATTGGTCACATTCTGTCAGCTAGTAAGTGGCAGGGGAATGCATCAAAACTTTGCCTGACTGCAAGGCTCTTGCTTTTCACCATCATTTCGCACTGCCTCTAATGCATCAGTCATATAGAGGATATCATAAGAGCCAAAGAGCCAATACTCACTGAGGACTTACTATGTGCCAAGCACATTGCATTCATGACCTGGTTGATGCCCTAAAACAAGGTAGGCACTATTCAAGCAGTGGTCTCCCAACTTTTTAAAAAAATTTATTTCTTTTTGGCTGCGTTGGGTCTTCATTGCTGCGTGCAGGCTTTCTCTAGTTGCAGCGAGCGGGGGCTACTCATCGTTGCAGTGCCCGGGCTTCTCATTGCAGTGGCTTCTTTTGTTGCAGAGCATGGGCTCTAGGCATGCAGGCTTCAGTAGTTGTGGCATGTGGGCTCAGTAGTTGTGGCTCGCAGCCTCAGTAGTTGTGGCTCGCGAGCTCTAGAGTGCAGGCTCAGTAGTTGTGGTGCACGGGCTTAGTTGCTCCGCGGCATGTGGGATCTTCCCGGACCAGGGCTCGAACCCATGTCCCCTGCATTGGCAGGCAGATTCTTAACCACTGCACCACCGGGGAAGTCCTCCCAACTTTTTCGATTGCACACCCCTCTACTAAAAATATTTTGAGAAGTATTCTCAATACTTGAGTGTTTTATAAAATGATGTACATGTGTTACTCTACTAATACATTATGTATGTTCTAAAGCATACACAAAAGGACATTTTAAAAGGATGAGACAAGGATGAAATAAACAGTATTTTCAAACAGTTTCAACTTTTTATAATATTTGTAGTACAAAAAACTATTTTGACTCTCACTAAAATGTTATGAGGGCTTCCCTGGTGGCGCAGTGGTTAGGAGTCCGCCTGCCAATGCAGGGGACACGGATTCGAGCCCTGGTCCGGGAGGATCCCGCAGGCTGCGGGACGGCTAAGCCCCTGAACCACAGCTGCTGAGCCTGCGCTCTGGAGCCCGTGAGTCACAACTGCTGAAGTCCGTGCGCCTACAGCCTGAACTCCACAACAGGAGAAGCCGCCGCAATGAGAAGTCTGTGCACTGCAATCAAGAGCAGCTCCCGCTCGCCGCAACTAGGCCCGCGCGCAGCAACAAAGACCCAATGCAGCCAAAAATAAATAAATAAATAAAATGTTATGAATACATTTTTTCCTACAGAGAATGTGATCGCATATGCTTCATTAAAAAAATATTGGGTTAGTATAGTAATACAGTAATACAGCTATAATTATATGCTATAATACAGCTATGTGAAGGTGTGGTTCTAAGTTTAGTTTATTTCAGCACTTGGTTTCAGCGGCTGTCATAGATGAGGAAGATGTCTGAAAAAGATACACAGCTCTCAATGGAAGACAAATTCCATGGGCTGAGTTTACCACATGGTCATGATTCTCCTTTTCCTATTCCACCCACCAATTATGCAACAGCTTTTGATGAAATTCAGCTGGTAAACCATCACCTTTCCTGATGCCGATCATTTGTTCTTGCCAACCAATCAGCACTTGTTGCACTTTTGTGTTTTTAACAAATGTGTTCAAAATCCATCAAAACTCTACATTTGAAAGACATTTTCAGGGTAGATATTTTCAGTCCCAGGTTTTGAGTGTGTAGATATGAGAGGTTTTCTAGGTATGCAACTTACATCATTTTTGGCAATAAAATTACATAACAATGAAAAGACAAATATCTGTTCTCCAAATGTTCTCTCCATGAACTGAGTTTCTGTCCAAAGCAGTTATTTTCTCACTCATTGTTGAAATATCAACTTAACCTTGAAGAGCTATATTGAGTGTGTTTATTATAATGGTTTTTAAAAAATAGCCACTGACTGTTAAAGGACACCACAGGAAAGGTCAGTATATTTGAAACATGTACCTTTGTGTGAAAGGAAACTATCTTTTAGTTTGAAAACTCTTTTAAGGACTTTGCCACAAAATAAGCAGCTAACCTCTGTGTGGTAGGGAAGTGACAAAGGGAGTGTCACTCCCTACCTTGTTACAAAATAGAGTAAGTACTATGAACATTTCAGAAGTCTAGTTTCTGTAGGATATTGGTGAATCCTATAGCAGTTTGTACATTCCAGGCTTCAATATCTTTGCTGTGAAAGGTTGCCAACTTTTTCAGTAAACTTACCTTGAAATTCACCCCCACCTTTTGAAAAAAATTCCTGTCAAAGCAGCACTTCATTAGAGTAAAAAACTGCATTTCCACTTTTTCTGTAAGGCATTTAAAAAAGATTAAACCATCTCAATACTCTGTAATGACCTATATGGAAATAGAATCTAAAAAAGAGTGGATATATGTATATGTATAACTGAATTACTTTGCTGTACACCTGAAACTAACACAACATTGTAAATCAACTATACGCCAATAAAAATTTTTAAAAATTAAACCAATCATTTTTTTGTACATACTATATCTTGTTCTTTATATCTTTCCTTTAGTACCCCACAAAAAAGTAGTTCTTTGTGGATTTCGTTACTGAAACAGAATCTAGCAAATACAAAGCTGAAAATGTTAGAAAGATTTTATCCAGCTGTACAGCAAACCTCCCAAACTCTATCATTTATTCTAATACTGTTTGTTCAAATATTCAGCAGTGTTTTCTAGATGCCTTCCAACAGTATTTGCTGACAAAAGACCGGAGTTTAGTTTGTCATCATGTTGTTTCACGTGGTTTTATTTTGCCCATTTTTACCATGATGGGAAAAACAAGTGTTTCCCCAAAGGGATCTGTGAACTTTTCGTTTTTCTTTATTTAGTATGAAACTTCAAACAAAGCTTCTAAGCACATATCTTTACGTTTAGTGAGATTTAACAAAGTACTATATTGAAAATCACTTGATGTTAAACATTGATAAAAAAATACTAGAGATTTATTTTTATGTCCTGGATGCCCAGTTTTTTCATGTAATCTTAAAGAAACTATGACATACATATAGAAGAGTGCACAAATCACAAGTGTACAGCTTGACAAATTTTTACAAACTGAACACACTTGTATAACCAGCAGCCAGGCCAAGAAATAGAATATCGGGAATTCCCGGGCGGTTCAGTGGTTAAGACTTGGCCTTTTCACTGCCGTGGCCCAGGTTCAATCTGTGGTCGGGGAACTAAGATCTTGCAAGCCAGGCGGTGCAGCCAAAAAAAAAAAAAAAGAATATCATAGCACCCAGAAGTCTCCCTTGTGCCCCCTCCCTTTCATTACCCCTTTAGTTCTTATTGCTGTGTAATGAATCACCCCCAAATGTAGGTGGTAGTGAAAAATGACCATTTTTTATGCTCATGGATTCTGTAGGTCAAGAATTCAGACAGGGCACATGGGGATGGCTTGTCTCTGCTCCATGACCTCTGAGGATTGGCTGGGAAGACACGATGGCTGGGGGTGACTGGACACCTGGCGGCTGAAATCTTCTGGAGGCATCTTTCCTCATGTCCGTCATTTTATGATGGCTGTTGGCTGGAACTTCAGCTGGAGCTGCTGGCCAGAACACGTATAGATGGCCTCTCTATGCGGTCTATGATCTAGCGTCACTTCCACCATACTATGTTGGTCACTCAGATTCAAGTGAAGGAAACACAGACTCCTCCCCTCAAAAGGAGAATTTCCAGACATGTTTCAAAACTGCCACAAAAAGTAATCACCATCTTAATGTCTACCGCCATTGATCAGTTAAATGGATGCTTTAGACTTTAAAGATCTTGCTAATCATTATAGCTTCATATCATTATTAGCTAATATATCAAGGCAAAGTACACACTTAAAGTGAGTTTATTAACAAAGTGGACGTGAACCATACTTTAATTAGCTTTCTTTTTTTTCAAGTTGAACTTCTTTTTTTCTTTTCATTCCTTTTTTTTTTTTTTTTTTTTTCTTGGCTGTGCTGTACAGCTCGCAGGATGTCAGTTCCCCGAGCAGGGATTGAACCTGGCCCCGGCAGTGAGAGCGCCAAGTCCTGACCACTGGACCGCCAGGGACTTCCCTAAGTAGCTTTCTTGATGTTTTCTTTTTCTTTATTTCTTTTTTTGGGCTGATTTCTTATCAGAACCTATTTGTTCATTGTTGTTTTTATTTCGGAATGGGGCTGATGGAAAACTTATACTAGGAATGGGAGATGAATCAGTTCTGCCATTTTCCTGTTGCCTACTTGTACTTGTATTCTTCATAGTATCTTCATTCAGGCTGCGGTTTATTTGTCGGAATCTTTTCAAGCCACTTTTCCATTTGAGGAGGACTGGTTTAGTTAAAACCAGATGATATAATCTGCAAATTCACAACCCGACACAGACATTGCAGAACTTTGCAGTAGGCTAAAAATGAAACGAAAGAGGGTGGACGCCACCATCAAACCCTCCGGTGTTGTGAAATTCCCATTCCTCCTTCAGGATTACCCACCAGCAACCATGTTACAAATAGACCAAATGAGGGTGCCAGTGTCACCGCATGTCTTGGGTACATTACAGTTTAATTTCTTCTATCCTTTTGTTACAAAATAACTTTAAATAAAAGTTGTAATATTTTCTTCCCACACCTCAATGAATCATCTTGTACTCCTCACTTCAGAGACAACTGGTTTATTGCATTTGTTCCATTTTACAAATGAGACAACCGAGGTCCCAACAGGTGAAGAAACTAATTCAAGGATACACAGCTAGTACGAGCTGGAACCAGTATTCAAACAGGTCTGTTTGGCTCCAGTGCCCACGCTCCCTCTATTACAACCAAAAGATTCTGGCTGGTTCAGTGACACATAATTTCTGGTTTCAGACACCAGAAGGAGGGAAGACTGCTGATCTTATTCTCCCGGCTAGGGGCACGTTTCCCTCTGCGTGGTCTATGGCAGAGTAGGGGTCAGGCTTAGAAGGAGGATACTGGCAAAACTGGAATCTAACCACCAGTCATCGGGCACTTACTATGTGCAAGATCCAGAGCCGAGCACTGAATCCGCCTCACGGCCCTGTGAGGGAGCTCCAAGTGGTATGTCCATTTTTCAGATGACAAAATGGAGTAGGTGGCCGTGCTGGCACTCCAAGCCAAAAATGGAATGACTCCCAAACCTGGGCTCTTAACCAATACACAGTGTAGCCTCTAGTAGGCAGTACTGTTTCAGTAAGTACACAGTAAGAGTGAGCAGCGTGCCAGGCACTGTGCCAACTGCTTTCCATGTATTATTATCTCATTTAACTCTCGCAGCAGCCTCATGAGAAAGGCACTGTTAGACATTATCTTCATTTTACAGATGCAGAAACTGAGGCTCAGAGAGGTTAGGTAACCTGTTCAAGGTCACCAGGGGCTGCTAGCAAGTGGCAGATCTTCTAGCAGTCTGGCCACCCTTCCGTCATTGCTTTGGTCAGGGAACGGGCAGAATCTCCCGGAGCCAGCCTTTCCTGGGGAGTCCACATCCATCTGCCAGCATCTCCTCATCGATCAGATGGAGTCCAGAGAGGCCGAGAATGGTGTGGTCTGTGGACAGATGCCAGTCCAACACAATAAGAAAGGACACTGAGAGCTTGGAAACATTTACGCAACTTTGATACTGCTGCAGCATCCAAGTGCATGATTCATTTTTTCAAAACTTTTACAATAGTATCTGTTCATGACACATTGGAAATTTAAAAACCAATTAACCTATCTTTCGCCACAGATAGTTTGAGGAGCACTGGTATAGACAAATCCTGTCCACTATCCATGCCCATGATCTGTCCCTGTGAGAGCAAGAGTGGTCAGTTCCGGGCCAGAGGAGCGCGTGAGTTGCCTGCAAATGGTTCCCAAAGGATTATGGGAAAGACTTGGTTCACCCCAAGTTGAACCTGATGCCGAGGGTTTGTGAAAGACAGTAAAGGCCTGATCTTGTTCCTTTTGGGAAGCCTCCAAGAAGAATGAGGCTGTCGGCTTTAAATGATAATGATGCTGGCTTGGAAGATCCAGACTCATGTTTATGTCAAGGGATCCCTCAGTAGTGCTCCAATGACTATCCATCAACAAAGGGCATCAGGGGCTTCCCCGGTGGTGCAGTGGTTAAGAACCCGCCTGCCAATGCAGGGGACACGGGTTCAAGCCCTGGTCCGGGAAGATCCCACATGCCGCAGGGCAACTAAGCCCGTGCGCCACAACTACTGAGCCTGTGCTCTAGAGCCCGCGAGCCACAACTACTGAGCCCACGTGCCACGACTACTGAAGCCCGCGTGCCCTCGAGCCTGTGCTCCGCAACAAGAGAAGCCACCGCGATGAGAAGCCCGCGCACCGCAACGAAGTGTAGCCCCCGCTTGCCACAACTAGAGAAAGCCCGCACGCAGCGGCAAAGACCCAACACAGCCAAAAATAAATAAATACATTAAAAAATAATAATAATAAAAAATAAATACGAATTTAAAACAAAACAAAACAAAACAAAGGGCATCACTGTGACATCCTCCGGTCCAGAGATGCCACTGCTGTCCTCAATTTCGGTAGGCACTGCCATCTCTCCAGATATAGGACATGACCCAGTTAACTGCTGTGGGACAGGACAGGCAGTGAGGCACTGGGAACCAGGACAAGATTGTAAAGTGAGCTTTTGGGGCCTAAGCTAAAGGTCTAGGCAGGTGACCAGACTCGTTTTTCCCTTCCACCTTCTGCCAGCACAGATGCTACCTATCACAGCTCTGCTTCCTCCAGGCAGCTCTAACCCTAATCACTTCCCTCTTCACAGCATCCCTGTTGCCTGTCACACCCAACATTTCATCATATAGTATCCTGAGTGGTTCTCATATGACTTACGTCTCAATTTCTCATCTAGGTTAAAGGTCCCCAAAGCAATCACAGGGGAAAAGGCAAGGATTTAGCAACCAGAACTGAGGCATGATGGGATGTGGGGCTGGGCCTCAGGAGTAAGGGGGCTGCCCAGTTGTCAGAACTGAGGTCTGAAGTCAGGGCTGGTCCAGTAGTAAGGATGACCCCAGGCAGAACCCCAGAATGCTGGGCTGGAACTGCTGACATCCTTCTGAGCTAGAGCCTGGGGCTGGGCTGAGTCTGTAGCTAGAGGGTTGGTTGATCCTCAGAAAGTGGCTCCAGTCATGGAGGGGGAGGAGGAGAGTCTGGGAACCAGGCAGGACCTGAGCCTGCATTGTTCCTTGGCCTCCCACTCAAAGCCCTTTACAATGTGACCCCATCATAATGATAACAGTTAACATCTGGTGAGCACTTCCTAGGTGCCAGCCACTGCTCCAAGTTTACATGTATTAGCTCATTGAATCCTCAAACTAACCTTGTGAGCAGGTTCCATTATTACCCCCATTTTACAGATGAGGAAACTAAGGCACAGAGAAGTTAAGAGGTTAAGTGACTTGCCCAAGTTTGCACAGCTAGCATGTGGTGGACCTGGGATTCAAACCCAGGCAGTCTGGCTCAAGGGGCAGATGTTCAGCCAAAAGCCTATGCTCTGAAATATTTGCCTCGTGATAGGGGGCTTCAGTGCCTTAACCTGAAGGATTGGCTCTAATGGTGGAGATCTCAGACATGCAGGAGCCTGATAGGGGAGAAAACTCTGATCTTGGAGACTTTAAATTAGAGGCACACTCAACTCTGCCATCTGAACCCTAAGTTTCATGGCGGCTCCTCTGTGAGACCGTATCTGTCTCTTACATGAGATAAATGAGGGAAGAGAACCCCCTGCTTGGGTTTATGGTATCTTTCTTTCTTTTCTTTTTTTTTTTTTTGGCCACGCCACGCTGCGTGCAGGATCGTAGTTCCCCAAACAGGGATCAAACCCATGCCCCCTGCAGTGGAAACGCGGAGTCCTAACCACTGGACTGTCAGGGAAGTCCCTGTGGCATCTTTCTAAATGACCCAAGGCCTCCAAGCCATGGCCTTAATGTTTCAATGGCCCTTGTACGGGCTGAGGCTGAGTTCACCTGAACATTGTTTCCACTCAGATGGGCAGAGTCCGGTGAGATCTCAACTTGAAGCATTTTTGGTAGTATTTTGTATCGTGCCTCTCTGTCATTCATTCTGTTTCTGGAGATCAAGAAATAGGGCCTGTGCCTTTACTGGCACTGAGTCTGTCATCATCTGTGTATTCTGTGGCTTTGGGGAAACCATACTCTGTTTTCTTTCTTTTTTATTTTAAATTGAGGTATAGTTGATGTATACTATTATATAAGTTTCAGGTTTACAACCTAGTGATTCACAGTTTTTAAAGGTTATACTCCAAAGATAGTTACTATAAAAGATATTGGCTATATTCCCCATGCTATACAATATATCCTTGTAGCTTATTTATTTTATACATAGTAGTTTGTACCTATTAATCCACTGCCCCTATCTTGTCCTTCTCCCCTCTCTCTCCCCACTGATAACCACTAGTTTGTTCTCTATATCTGTGAGTCTGTTTCTTTTTGTTATATTCACTAGTCTGTTGTATTTTTTAGATTCCACATATAAGTGAGATCATACAGTATCTGTCTTTCTCTGTCTGACTTATTTCACTAAGCATGATACCCTCTCTGTCTACTTTCACTTATTGTTAGGGCAGGTGTGGACAGTCCCTCACGACTGGTCTGCTAAGAGCATGATCCCTTTGTTCGATGTGCTGGGGGTTTGGTCCAGGTTGGTAGAGGGGCAAGGAGGACCTCAAGCTGGGCACGGGCTTTCAGGAGAAGACACTGTCCCTGGGTCAGCTCTTCCAGTGGGTGGCTAGGGAAGAGCAGGGAAAGGGAGAAGGAGAGAGCATCGCGGCTGGTCGCAGTGCCATTGTTAATGGATTTGCGTGCCATCTTTGGCATGCATGCCACAGGTTGCCAATCCCTGGAGGAAAAACAACCCTGCCTGGCCCTGCCAGGACAGTTGAGGGATCAAGGTCAACTGCCTGCTGGGTGTAGTAAGACCCTGGAGCCGCCAGTTCAGTAATACCTATCCCGGGGTGGTTGCCATTCTTTTGGAAGTTCAGCTGCTCCCTGAAGGAAGAACCCGCCCCAGTTTGGCCACCCTTTCTAGTTGGCCAGCTGGCATCATCAGGAGTTCTGTTCCTAGGGTCCCCTGGCAGCCAGTTTGGCAAGAGCAGGCTGGGAAGAATAGTCAGTTGATTTGTTTCCTGTCTGCCAGACGCTCAGAGCTGCTGGAAATCCAGGCGGATGCAATAACCCAACATGGTTTCATTCATCAAGATCCAGGGGGAGGACACACTCCTTCCGAAGACAGATAGGGGGCTCCCCTGGTGGCGCAGTGGTTGCGAGTCCGCCTGCCGATGCAGGGGACACGGGTTCGTGCCCCGGTCCGGGAGGATCCCACGTGCCGCGGAGCGGCTGGGCCCGTGAGCCGTGGCCGCTGGGCCTGCGCGTCCGGAGCCTGCGCTCCGCAACGGGAGAGGCCGCAGCAGTGAGAGGCCCGCGTACCGCAAAAAAAAAAAAAAAAAAATACGAAGACAGATAGAGCTCACATGCCTAATCTAGCAAGTCGGGTAGGGTTCACATTTCTCCACACATTTCAAATTATAATTAAATGTCAGGGCTGCCTCATGCACCTCCTTCTGTGCTCATAGAACACGTGTTTCTCAGGGCTCCTGGGGACAGAAGATTTTGTAAAGGAACAAAAGAGACCAAAAACACATATACAAGTTATTCATATTTATGAGTGAAAAACGAGTAAGACAACAGATTGATGAGGCTTCTTTTCCAAGGCAGGAATTGGATTCCAGGCTGAAGGAATGGCAGGACAGCGCCCAGAGTAAAGCAGGTGGGGACACAAGAAGAATATTGTGCTCAGTTTTTGGAACCCCTCTACAGGAGTGACCAGGAGTGAAGGGACTTCAGGTGAGAAGTGATTGAAAGTTGGGAAGGTTTAGCTGGAGGAGGAGAAGGTTCACAGGGAACATGACAGCTGCCTTTAAAAAACCAGAGGAAAAAAAAAAAAAAAAAAAAAAAAAAAAAAAAGGGGCGTCCCTGGTGGCGCAGCGG
>NC_041234.1:93092874-93100587 GCF_002837175.3 Physeter macrocephalus | reverse complement strand
CCGGGCCCGGAGCCTGTGCCCCCCAACGGGAGAGGCCACAACAGAGGAAGGCCCGCATACCACAAAAAAAAAAAAAAAAAAAAAAAAAAAAAACCCAGAGGGCTGGCCTGTGGGAGAGAGGGAGGGGACTTAAGGCAGAGTGGAGGAGTGCAAAGTGTGGGCTATGGATTCAGGAACCCTCAGCTGAATTCATTGCTCTGCAATGTACTAGGCCTGCTCTCTTTGGTCACTTAATCTCCTTGAGCCTCGGTTTTTTCATCCGTGCAGTGGCTTGGAAGATAACACCTTCCTCCCTGTGCTGTAAGGATCCAGTGAGAGGGGGTCTATAAAAGAGTGCTTGAAATATGCAAAATGCTTAGCAATTGATATTACTATCAGTCTCTGCTGTCCTGGAGCACAGAGCCTGGTCCAGTGGGTGAAACTGACAGAGAGGCAGACTGTGGTGCAGTACAGTTACGAAGAGGTACCTAACCACTCTAGGGGTCATAAATGAAAATAACTGCTTTGGGTAGGAGTCAGTCCCTCATCACTGGAGATGTTCAAGCAAAGGCTGGACCAGCATTTTCTGGGAGGCTGTATGGGGGAATTACTGCATATGGAAGAAAGTTGGAGTAATCACCTCTAAGGCCTTTTCCAACCCTTAGGGTTGAAGATTCTATACTGAGTTTCTGCTAAGACCTGTTGGCACTCGATGCCATTCCCTCTCACTAACCTCAGAAGACTGCTCCAGCAGTTGCCGTCTCTCTCCTGTGTCATTTCTTCCCTCTCTACTGGATCTTTTCTATCACCACACAAATATGCTGTTTAAGCTCCAATCGAAGAAAAAGAAAAATGGTTTCCTCTAGCTATTGCCCCATTTCTCTCCTTCCCCTTTTCTAACGCTTTCAAAATCATGATCTGCACTTGCTTCCCCCCACCCAGTCTTTGTCCTCCAACTCTCTCTTTTACATACTCTCTAAACTGGCTTTTGTGCCCTCCACTCCACCAAAGTTGTTCTTGTTAAGATCACTGTGAGATAATAGAGAATATATATATTGCTCTCTGCCCTGGTTCCTGGCACAGAACTCCTAAAACCCTTGCAATTTTCTAAGTGATGAAAACACTAGGAGCACGTCTTCCTCTGTCTATCTTTGACCCCATCCCTGACACAGGGCTTATAAAACACTTGTAAATTCCTAAGTGATAAGAGCAATGAAGAACGTCTTTTGTTCTACTGAGGTGATTCTGGGTGGGCTCTTGGATGGCTCCTGGATGGGGGCTGGTCACCACAAAGACCAAGCCATGATTAAAATCTTGGGATTTTCAGCTCCTCCCACATTCTCCAGAGAGGAGAGAGGGCCTGGAAATGGAGTTAATCATGGATCATGCCCATAATATTTATGAAAGCCTCCAAAAAATCCCAGTAGTAGGGGGTTCGGGGAGCTTCCAGATTGGTGAACACATCCATACCGGGAGGAAGACACATCCCAACTCCACAGGGACAGAAGCTCCTGCACTTGGGACCCTCCCAGACCTCAGCCTATGTATCTCTTCATCTGGCTGTTCTGTAGCCTTTATCATATCCTTTGATAAACTGGTAAATGTGTTTCCCTGAGTTCTTTGAGTTGCTCTAGAAAACTTATCAAACCAAAGAAGGGGGTCATTGGAACCTCTGATCTATAGCTGGTTGGTCAGAAGCACAGGTGATAACCTTGGCCTGTGACTGGCATCTGAAGTTGGGTGTGTGTGTGGCAGTCTTGTGGAGCTGAGCCCTTAACCTGTGGAATCTAATGCTATCTCCGGGTAAATAGTGTCAGAATTGAGTTGAATTGGACACCCCACTGGTGTCCGAGAATTGCTTGTTGGTGTGGGGAACACCCCCCGACACACACACATTTGGTGACCAGAAGTGTCAGAAGCGAAATGTTTTCTTTGTAGGTAAAGGAGACAGACATACAGGGAAGAAACACACAGTGGGGAAGAACTGGGTTTTTCCCTACATATGAAGGAAAAAGACTGAGGTTTTCCCTATATGATCATCAACAACTTAATGCTGCCAAATCCAACGATCAGTTTTCTCCATCTTCCTGTGACTGGTCCCATCCGCATAACTGACAAAGTTGACCTCTTCTTCTTCCTCCTCCAGGACACCACACTCTCTGGCTTTTCTCCTATCTCCCTGGTTCTCAGACTCCTTGGCAGTTTCCTCCTCATCCCCTGACTTGTAAATCGTGGAGTGCCCCAGGGCTGTGTCTTCAGATCTCTGTTCTTTCCTAGTGTTTCCTAGTGGTCTCATCTAGACCATGGCTTTAAATATGTACTGGATATGGTTCTTGCCTCTGTATACTGGACAACTCCCACAGTCATAGTTCCAGCAGGGACCTCTATCTTTTTTTTAAAAATTATTTTATTGGAGTAGAGTTGATTTACAATGTTGTGTTAGTTTCTGCTGTACTTCAAAGAGATTCAGTTATACGTATATATACATTGTTTTTCATATTCTTTTCCATTATAGTTTATTACAGGATATTGAATATAGTTCCCTGTGCTATACAGTAGGGCCTTTTTTAAAAAATTTATTTTATTTTTATTTATTTTTGGCTGTGTTGGGTCATTGTTACTGCGTGCAGGCTTTCTCTAGTTGTGGCGAGCGGTGGCTACTCTTCGTTGCAGTGCGCGGGCTTCTCACTGCGGTGGCTTCTCTTGTTGCAGAGCACGGGCTCTATGTGCCCAGGCTTCAGTAGTTGTGGCTCACGGGCTTAGTTGCTCCGCGGCATGTGGGATCTTGCCGGACCAGGGCTCAAACCCGTGTCCCCTGTATTGGCAGGCGGATTCTTAACCACTGTACCACCAGGGAAGCCCTACAGTAGAACCTTGTTGTTCATCCATTCCATATGTAATAGTTTGCTAATTCCAAGCTTCCAATCCATCCCTGTCCCACACCCCCTCTACCTTGGCAACTACAAGTCTGATCTTTATGTCTGCGAGTCTGTTTCTGTTTCGTAGGTAAGTTCATTTGTGAGGGACCTCTATCTTGAACTCCACACCTGTATAACCAAAGGCCTCCTTGGCATCGCCACCTGGATGTCTTGTTGCCACATCACATTTAGCGGGCTCAACACCAAATCCTCGATGCCTTCCCCCCAGACCTGCTCCTCCCCCAATCTTTTTCATTTCCAAAACGGAGACTCCATGCTTTCAATCACTCAGACCAAAAACCTTGGGGTCATGATGGAGTTCAGGGCAGGCCACCCCCAAATATACCACTTTGGCATATTAATTATTTTGAATTAAAGTTATCTGAGAAACAGCCAGTGCAGAAAGGACACTCTGACCTTCCTCTCTGTGCCCATGAAAACAGGAAATACATCTCCCAAGGGAGAGGTCCTCCCCGCTGCACCAGGAGGTAGAGAGACATCCTTATTGCCAGAGATAGGGAGGTTTCTTCAGCTCTTAGAACAGTGCCTGGCACAGGGTAAGTGTTGTGTAAACAAACTCTGCTTAGTTTCTTCACCGATTAGTACCCAAGCCTAAGTTTCTTTGTCTTGTCAGTTCTTCACACATTTATTGTTTCTTTGTCTAGAAGGTATAAAATCGGCCTGCTTTGGTCATTTCTTTGAGTCTCATATTTCTATGAATTTCTGTAAGTACCAAATTAAAATCTGATTTTCTCCTGTTAATCTGTCTCACTTCAATTTAATGACTAGCCCAGCCAGAAGAACCTTTTAATTAAAACACAAAAGTACTAATCATAAGAGAAAAGAAGAAGGACTTCTCTAGTTGTGGCAAGCGGGGGCTACTCTTCTTTGAGGTGCACAGGCTTCTCATTGTGGTGGCTTCTCTTGCTGTGGAGCACGGGCTCTAGGCGCGTGGGCTTCAGTAGTTGCAGCAAGAGGGCTTAGTAGTTGTGGCACACGGGCTTAGTTGCTCCGTGGCATGTGGGATCTTCCCGGACCAGGGATCGAACCTGTGTCCCCCGCATTGGCAGGCGGATTCTTAACCACCGTGCCACCAGGGAAGGCCCCTGTGTAGGCTTCTTATTCGCCCACAACCTGTGTACGTTGGGCTCAGTGTGTGGGCATTCAGGTAGCCCCTCAGCAAATCCCGTCAGCCCTATCTGCAACGGGTATCCAGAGCCCAGCCACTTCTCACTTCTCGGTAAAACATAAATCAGATCACATAACTTTTCTGCTCAGAACTGCCCAATGGCTACATCTTACTCCAAAGCCAAAGCCAAAGTCGTCGTCTCCAACTATTCTCCCCATCACTCACCCTGCTCTGTGAATCAGTTGACCTTTTTGTTATTAATTTAACATGCCAGCCAAGCTCCTGGCCTAGAATGCTCTTTCCCCAGATGTCTGGTTGGCCTGCTCACTCACCTCCTGCAGATCTTCTTGGTGAGGCCTTCCCTGACCATTCTATTTAAAATTGCAGCCCCTCCTGCCATCCTCTCTCTTTTACTTTCCCTTCTCTGCTACCCTGCTTTACTTTTCTCCTTAGGACTCATTATCACCTAGCGTACTATATGTTTTACTCACTTATTTTATTCCCCCCCTTAGAAGGTAAGCTCCATGAGGGCAGGGATTTTTGTGTTGTACACTGAAGTCTCTCCAGCTCTTAGAACAGTGCCTGGCACAGGGTAAGTGCTCAATAGATGTTTGTTAATCTCCCAGACGGACTGGTAAGGGACAAACGCAAGTTGCAGAACAACGAGAATCAGTGTGATCTAATTTATGTAAAACAATACCCACAAAGCACCACTCTGTACCTGTATATATTCATGCATGTGGATGTCAATGCATGGAATAGGCTCTTCTCAATGGGCCCGGGAATGGGAGAGCGGTGTCCAAGGAGATTTTAGTCACATCTGTAATGTTTTCTCTTTTTTTCCAAGGAGAATGTATCCCTGTATTACTCTTGTGGGATTCACAAGAAATAAAAATGAGTCAATTAAAAGTTATATTTTGCAATAGTTTCTGGAAAGTGAACAGAAGAGTTTAAAGGACTCGGTAGTGCTAAAAGCCATTCTCAGGGCTGGAGCATCTAGGGGGCACCCCTCCTCCACTCTCTTCCTACCCCGCCACCCCATAAGACATGATTTTTGTTTGTTTTTGTTTTGGCCGCACCATGCAGCTTGTGGGATCTTAGTTCCCCTACCAGGGATTGAACCCGGGCCTTCACAGAGCCCTAACCACTGAACCGCCAGGGAATTCCTTTTAAAAAAAATTTATTTATATTTTAGTTATTTCATTTTGGCTGCGTTGGGTCTTCTTTGCTGCGCGCGGGCTTTCTCTAGTTGCTGCGAGCGGGGGCTACTCTTCGTTGCGGTGCGTGGGCTTCTCATTGCAGTGGCTTCTCTTGTTGCAGAGCACAGGCTCTAGGCGCGCCGGCTTCAGTAGTTGTGGCACGTGGGCTTCAACAGTTGCGGCTCGCGGGTTCTAGAGCGCAGGCTCAGTAGTTGTGGCGCACAGGCTTAGTTGCTCCATGGCATGTGGGATCTTCCCGAACCTGCCAATGCAGGGGACACAGGTTCGATCCCTGGTCCAGGAAGATTCCACATGCCACGGAGCAACTAAGCCCGTGCGCCACAACTACTAAGCCCTCTTGCTGCAACTACTGAAGCCCATGCGCCTAGAGCCCGTGCTCCACAGCAAGAGAAGCCACCACAATGAGAAGCCTGTGCACCTCAAAGAAGAGTAGCCCCCGCTCGCCACAACTAGAGAAAGCCCGCGCACAGCAACAAAGACCCAACACAGCCAAAAATAAATAAATAAAATAAATAAATTTATATAAAAAAAATAATATATATATATACCACCCCAGAATACACCTCTTTGGCATATTAATTATCTTTACCTGGTTATTTTTAAGAAAGAGCAGACACAGGTGAAGCTCTGAAAACTGAGTGGAAGTTACCCTTTTGTAAGAGACTTTTAGATTTGTAGGGGACATCTCCACATGTAAGGATGTCTCCCCCTCTGTACACGCTTCTCTAAGCATGACTCTAAATCTCTAGAAACTCTTATCAATGCAGAAGGCAATGACTTGAATCTGCATAACACCCTTAATCTGGTTTACTGTTTACTGTGCTTTTCCTGGTAACCTCCCCAAACTGCTTCCCACACCCCCATCCCCCCAATATATTTTGTCTTTAGCTGGAGATGGTATTTAAGATGGCAGCTTGGGCCATTTCAGGGAGTTACTCAGTTTTCCTGGTTATCTCTCACGTGTACAGGAGGCATATATATTATTAAACTTCTGTTTGTTTTCTCCTGATAATCTGTCTTTTACTACAGGGTGTCTCAGCCAAGAACTTAGAAGGGTAAAGGGAAAATAATTTTTCCTCCCCTACAGTCTGTAGGGAAAAACCCAGTTCTTCCCCACTGTGTGTTCCTTCCCTGTGAGTCTCCTTTACTACTCACGCCCAACACTTCACTTCTGGTCACAAAATGTGTGGATTTTTTTTTCTTTTTTATAAATTTATTTATTTACAGTAGTGGCACATGGGCTTAGTTGCTCCACAGCATGTGGGATCTTCCTGGACCAGGGCTCGAACCCGTGTCCCCTGCATTGGCAGGCAGATTCTTAACCACTGCGCCACCAGGGAAGTCCCAAATGTGTGTTTTTTCCCCCACATCAAACAATTCTCTGTGAAACCAGCTAGGTGTTCTACAATTTCATTCAGTTCTGATATTGTGTACCAGTGATAGCCTCAGACCCCACAGGTTAAGGGCTCAGTCTCACAAGACTGCCCCCCACCACTTCAGCTGACAGTGACGAGCCCAGGGTATCACTTCTGCTGCTAGCCAACAGGCGAAAGGGCTATAGGTCTGGGAGGTTCCAACGACCCCGTCCTTTGGTTCAATTAATTTGCCAGAGTGGCTCACAAAACTCAGGGAAACACTTACCTACGTTTACTGGTTTATCAAAGGATACGATGAAGGATACAGATGAACAGCCAGATGAAGAGATAGGTTGAGGTCTGGGAGGGTCCTGAGTACAGGAGCTTCTGTCTCTGTGGAGCTGGGATGTGTCATCATCCGGTGTGGATGTGTTCACCGACCTGGAAGCTCCCTGAACCCCCTACTATTGGGATTTTATGGAGGCCTCCTCACGCGGGCATGATCCATGATTAACTCCATTTCCAGCCCCTCTCCACTCTCTGGAGGATGGGGGGGTGAGGTTAAAAATGCCAAGCTTCTCATCATGACTTGGTCTTTCTGGTGACCGGGCCCCCATCCAGGAGCCCGTGGGCAGTTTGCAAAAACTGGGCCCTCTGCCTCACTCTACACAAAAGAGTTTCCGGTTTGTAGAAGGAATGTGGTAACGATGATAATACCTACTTCTGAGGTTGTGGTGGCAATTAAATGAGTTTTCTACTGCGTGTAAAAGCTCTTAGAACAACGTCTGGCATATAGTAGGTGCTCAGTACAAGGAGGCAGTTATTTTTACTTTTATTGAAATCACCTTTTATTTAATTTACTGGTTATAGGGATTTCCCTGGAGGTCCAGTGGTTAGGACTCCACACTTCCACTGCAGGGGGCATGTGTTCGATCCCTGGTTGGGGAACTAAGATCCTGCAAACGCCCCCCCCCCCACCAAAAAATTACCGGTTATACAGCCCTGCAGGAAAGAATGAACAGAGTGGGCTTTTTTTTTTTTTTTTTTTTTTTTGCGGTACGCGGGCCTCTCACTGTTGTGGCCTCTCCCATTGAGGAGCACAGGCTCCGGAC
>NC_041234.1:93078237-93092708 GCF_002837175.3 Physeter macrocephalus | reverse complement strand
CCCGGACCGGGGCACGAACCCGTGTCCCCTGCATCGGCAGGCGGACCCTCAACCACTGCGCCACCAGGGAAGCCCCAGAGTGGGCTTTGAAGTCAGACAGACCTGGTTTGAATCCCAGCTTGGGGACTTAACTAGGTGACCTTTGTAAGGCACTGCACGGTTCTGTGTCTCAGCCTCCTCTGCTAGATAGGTCATAATAATTATGTCTGCCTTCTAGCAGTGTCCTAAAAATTGAAGTTGCTCCTGCAAAGACAGCAAATGATGCTGGCATGTGGCAACCCTTAGTTAATGGGAGCGGGGTTTGGTGTTGGTTTACGATCTTGATTTGGCTGTGAGCTTCCTGTCTGGCCTTGGGCTCCGCCGTCCTCTCCCCGGAGCTTGTCTGCTTCAGCTGTCATTCAGAGAGTAGTGTCTGGCCCTCCCAGCCTCGGCATGCCCCTCGGCTCCTGCCTGATGGGCTGTGATGGGCCCTGCAGGAGAGTTGCTGGCCTTGCCCACCCTCTGGCCCCCTTTCCAGCATGTGGGCCACTCAGCTCCTCCGGGGAGGGGACTTCAGCATTCCTGGTCTTGACTTTGGTGACTAGACATTGAGTGCTAAGTCCATTTGTCACCGAGATGTCGAGATGGCACAAGTGCGGCCATCTTGCCCTGCAGCCCCAGCTCCTAGCTGAGGAGGAGGCTGCAGCAGGAACCAGTGTTGTGACCCCGCCATTCCCAGGCCTGCAAGTGACATTTCTCTGCTCAGTTCACTGTCACACAGGAGGGTTCGTGCGCGGTTTCCTCCAGAGCCTAGACTGCCCTCCCACCCACTCCCGCCACTCAGCTCAGCTTGTCACCTCCATCCCTCAAGCAACGCCTCACACTGCCGTCCCGACACAGCCTCAACGCGACAGCCACTGCCCCGGGCTCGTTTCATGTGCCCCTTTGCCCGCCCCTGCTCAGCGGCCGCATAGAGGAGGAGTCTGCAGTGTCCTTCACAGGGCTCTCGGCCCCAAGTGGGCCCTCTTCATGAGCCTCGCTGGCTGCCAACTGGCCCACTCTGAAGCCACTCCGGGGAGGGAGTCCTGCCAAGGGCTGCCCCGATCGTTGTTGTGAGAGAAGCAGCTTGTCCCCCATAGACGCATTGGCTTCCATACTCACGGAAGTGGATATGCCTCAGGAATTTGCTTCCTCCACTCCTCGAGTTTTGAAAACTGGCTGAAATGGGCACCCGAGGAGAGAGGGAAAGACCTTTCTGTGATTGGAGCCCTAGGTCGGCCGGTGACCGGCTGTGTGATCTTGGGCCATCACTTATCCTCTCCGAGCCTCTATTTTTCCATCTGAAGAATGGACATGAAAGGAATGACTTTATTACCTCCCCGGCCTTTTGTGAGAATCAAGCGAGATCATGGATGTGAATGCTCTTGGCCAGCTTACAGGTGATGAGGCCTGCTGCTGTGCATGTGGTGTGGGTGCAGCATTTCCACTACGACGCAAAATGCTGATTTTGTGTGTGTGTGTGTGCGTGTGTGTATGCGAGAACAAGTAAAATGTGCCATTGATTCTCCTCTGAAGTACTCAAAGACTTTGCTCAAGCAAGTGTCCCCTCCTGTTCTTGCATCATTAACTCCCCCCAATGGAGCATTGCCACCCATATTCAAGCATACTGTGCTGTTCCCTCTCTTTAAGAAAACCACAACCTTCTTGATCCAATATCCCCGTCTACCCACCACTCCATTTCTTTCTTTTTTTTTTTTTTTTTTTTGTGGTACGCGGGCCCCCCTCTGCTGCGGCCTCTCCCGTTGCGGAGCACAGGCTCCGGACGCGCAGGCTCAGCGGCCGTGGCTCACGGACCCAGCCGCTCCGCGGCATGTGGGATCCTCCCGGACCGGGGCGCGAACCCGGTTCCCCTGCATCGGCAGGCGGACACGCAACCACTGCGCCACCAGGGAAGCCCCCATTTCTTTTTTTTTTAATTGAAGTACAGTTGATTTACAATGTAGTGTTAGTTTCTGCTGTACAGCAAAGTGATTCAGTTTATATATATACTTTCCCGTATTCTCTTCCATTATGGTTTATCACAGGATATTGAATATAGTTCCCTGTGCTATACAGTAGGACCTCGTTGTTGATCCATTCTTTATATAATAGTTTGCATCTGCTCACCCCAAACTCCCACTCCATCCCTCCCCACCCCCCTCCCCCTTGGCAACCACAAATCTGTTCTCTATGTCTGTGAGTCTCTTTCTGTTTTATAGATATGTTCATTTGTATCATTTAGTTTTAGGTTTTTTGTTTGTTTGTTTGTTTGTTTGTTTTGGCCGAGCCTCGAGGCTTGTGGGATCCCATTTCCCTGGCCAGGGATTGAACCCGGGCCCCGGCAGTGAGAGCGCCAAGTCCTAACCACTGCACCGCCAGGGACTTCCCATTTGTGTCATATTTTAGATTCGACATATAAGTGATATCATATGATATTTATCTTTCTCTGTCCGACTTACTTCACTTAGTATGATCATCTCTAGGTCCATCCATGTTGCTGCAAATGACACTATTTCATTCTTTTTTATGGCTAACATTCCATTGTGTGTGTGTATATATATGTTTCCACGTCTTGGCTATTGTAAATAGTGCTGTTATGAACATAGGGGTGCATGTATCTTTTCGAATTAGAGTTTTGTCTGGATATATGTCCATGAGCCCCCCACTCCGCTTCTGTGCCCTCGTTTGCAGCAGGACTGCCTGGAATTCAAATTGTCTTCTCTGGAAGTCTCTACTTCTTCACCTCCCATTGTCTCTTGAACACATTCCAATAACGTTCATAACCCACCAAGCCTCAGAATCCACACTTGCTGAGGCAGGACCGGCTACATCATTTGCAGGGCCCAAGGCAAAGTGAATACGTGGGGCTCTCTGTTCAAAAGCGTATTTTTTCCCTACACTTATCGTAACAAATTACTGCACACCAGGTGGCTTAAAAGAACAGAAATTGATTCTCTCACAGTTCTGGAAGCCGGGAGTCCAAAATCAAGGTGTCAGCAGGGTAGGTTCCTTCTGGAGGTTCTGAAAGAGAATCCATTCCTTGTGTCTCTTCTAGCTCCCAATGGCCACAGACAGTGCTTGGAGTTCCTTGACTTATAGCTGCATCACTCCAATCTCTGCCTCTATCTTCACCTTCTCTGTGTGTGTTTCCCCGCTCTTCTCCCATTAGGACATGTGTTGCTAGGTTTAGGGCCCACCCTAATGCAATCTGATCTCACCTCAAGATCTTTACCTTAAGTACATCTGCAAAAACCCTTTCTCCTAATAAGGTCATATTCGGGTGGACATATCTTTTGGGAGAGGGGTCATCATCCGACCCACTGGAAAAAGTTGCTTAAGAATTTCCAGATGGCGACAGAAGAGCATTAGACCAGCGCAAGACCCTGCTGAGAGCGGACTGTCCAACTGCACAGGTTGCGTGCCCATGAGGCGGGAGCGTGCCAAGGCCATCCGTGGCCTCCCTCCCTGCTGTCAAGTCCAATGGTGAGTTCCGAGTCCTCATCTTACTGGAGCTCTCAGGGCATTTGATGCAGTCCATCATTCTGTCCTCCCTTCGACCCTTGCTTCCCTTGGCTTCTGGGACAGCAAGCTCTCCCGCTTTTCCTTTGATCTCACTAGCCAGTCAGTCAATCCTCAATGCCTTCTGCTGGCTCCTTCTCCCACTATCCTCTAGCGTCTGGAGATTGGAGAGCCACAGGGCTCTGGCTTTGGACTGCCTCTCTCTGTGCATTTCCTCCTTTGAGGGTCTCATCTGGTGTCAGGTTTTTAAATGTCCCCCCTGCTGCTCTGAACCCTCCTCTGGGTGCTAGACAGACAGATCCAGTTGCCTGCTTGACAGCTCCCCTTCAAGGTCTAATAGGCCTCTCAAACTCAGCACGTCTAAACTGGACTCCTCCCCAGCTTCCCCCGAGTCTCCTCCACGTCACTTGATGGCATCTCCAGCCTTCGAGTTGCTTGGGTGAAGACGTTCGCATCATTGTAATGCCGCACTTTCCTCTCATAACCCAACAAGTAGTCTCGGCAGAAGCTCCCCATCCCACTCAGAGGGAGGCCTCCACTTCTTGCTGTGTGTGGCTCACAAGGCCCTCTGTGATCCGATCCTGCTGACTTCACCCCGACTTTCACTCCCTCATGCTGTTCTAGTCCTCCCCCACCCCATCTGCTTGTTCCTTGATTATGCCAAGCACACTCCCACCTCAGGGCCTTTGCACCTGCAGTTCCCTCTGCCTGGCGTGATCTTTCTCCATTCATTCAGGATCCTTTTGCTCCCTCACTTCATCCAGTCCTGTTCAAATGTCCCTTGGTCAGGGAAGGCCTCCCTGACCACCCTGTCTAAAATGGCACCCTCTGATCTCTCTTTCGTCCCATCCCATGCTTTATTTTTATCCCTTTTGCTCTGTGTCAATCTTTCCAACTAGAATGTGAGCGCCATAGGTTTAGGGACTTGGTTTTTTCACTGCCATCACCCCCACTACTAGCTCAGTGTGTGACATATATATATATATATATACATACATACATACATACACATACACATACACACACACACACACACACACACACACACACACATATATATTTGGCCGCACTGCACGACATGCAGGATCTTAGTTTCCCAACCAGGGATCGAACCAGCATCCCCTGCAGTGGAAGCGCAGAGTCCTAACCACTGGACCACCAGAGTTATTTCCGTGGCACACATGTACTGAGTCAGAGAGTGACTCAATGTGACCGTGTTGCCCTCCCAGCTTGAAATCCGACAGTGCTCCCTCACGCCTAGGCGCCTTTGCGCACGTCGCACCCTCTACCCGGAAGGTGCTTCGTGCTCCGAGTCTGCCGGGAAAACTCTTATTCATCCCTTAAGACCCAACCCAGCTGTCACCAGCTTTGTGAAGCTCCTATGTCTCCAGGCAGTTAGCCAGTCGTTCCTCAGTGACCCCGCAGCATCCTGTACAGGCCTCAGTTAATGTCTGAGTCTCATGTGATTTGTCTGTCTGTCTTCTCCAGTAAGCGGTGAGCTTCCTGAGGGCAGGCGCTGGGTCTTCTCATCCCTGTATCCCCAGAGTCTAGTCCGGTGCCTGCACAGCTATCAATAAGTGTTTGGTAAAGGTTTGCTGTCTGAATGAATAAATGAACCAACAGATGAGGGGAAAAGGGAGTAGAAAGGAGGAAAAGAGGGAACTATCTCTTTCTCAGTAGGTGCCCTCAGGGTGCCTGGGATCCCTGTTCTCCAGACTAATCCTGACACCCTGCCCCTCATCCAAACTTTCTAGAAACAGGCGCTAACCTCTCTGCCACAGTGACTTAGTTTCCACTCCCCCCCCAAATTAGGACCCACGATCTGACAAGCTTAAGCATGGGTTTTAGAGACTGCAAGACTGAATTCTTGAAATCTGTCACATGCAGGACCTATGGCTATTCAGGTTTATTTTCTGGTGAATGTGACCAAGAATCGGGGCTTGTGGATCTAATATATATTTGCTAGAGATTATTTGAAAATACCAAAAAAAAAAAAGAAAATACAGGTAAGTGCAGAGAAAACCCATCCACAATCCTACATCCTAGATGCTAAACATTGTTACTATTTTGACATAACTTCCTCTGGTATGTATGTAGGCATCAACATATGTGCATGTGTGTATATGAAACATAATATATACCTGTAAGTGCATATGTAAAATACATGAGTGGAATCTCCCTGCGCCTTCCATTTCATACCAATGGATCATATTGTAGCAGATGCCTGCCCACTGCCTTCATTCCATGAGTAGCTGACAGTTGGGTGTCCACACCAGACACCCCAGGAGTCCTGGCTCTGCCTAGACTCCCCATGCTGCCCCCACCTACAAGCAGGACCTCTAGATGTGCCAATGTGCCCGGAGGGCCAGGGCCAGCTGTGGGTAAATAGAGCAACGGGGGGCAGAATCAGGAGCTGGGGTGACCCTCCCGCCTATTCCCCAGATCCTTCCTGTGAGGTCCAGGAGCAGATGGGGACCAGCACCAGCTTTCCCGGGAGCTGAAGCAGGGGATGGAGGGAGAAGACATTTCCACAGAGATGGACCTGGGACCCTGCTTGGAGAAATCCAGCAGTGGGGGCTCTGCAGCCTGAACTGTCAGAATGCTGTGTTGCTGTGCTGCTTTTTTCCAGACATTTCTGGCACATCATGCTGGATGGTGTAAGAGACACTCAGATTTTCTCCTCTATATTAAAAAAACAGGCAAAAAACCAGTAACAACAGTCTCCCTCAATCACTTTTCTTCCTTGCCTCTCCCAAGGTAACACATTTCCTAGAGGGAAATTATGGGAATAAAAAAGATGGTTAAAGAAGATGTGATACAGGGACTTCCCTGGTGGTGCAGTGGTTGAGAATCCGCCTGCCGATGCAGGGGACACGGGTTTGATCCCTGGTCTGGGAAGATCCCACATGCCGCGGAGCGACTAAGCCCGTGAAGCCACCGCAATGAGAAGCCCGCGCACCGCAACAAAGGGTAGCCCCCGCTCGCCGCAACTAGAGAAAGCCTGCACACAGCAACGAAGACTCAAAGCAGCCAAAAATAAACAAACAAACAAACAAACAAACAAATAAATAAAAATAGGTGGTACATGTATACAATGGAATATTACTCAGCCATGAAAAGGAACGAAATTGGGTCATTTGTAGAGGCGTGGATGGACCTAGAGACTGTCATACAGAGTGAAGTAAGTCAGAAAGAGAAAAACAAATATCATATATTAATGCATATATGTGGAACCTAGAAGAATGGTACAGATGATATTATTTGCAAAGCAGAAATAGAGACACAGACGTAGAGAACAAATGTATGGATACCAAGGGGGGAAGGGGGGATAGGAGGAATTGGGAGATTGGGATTGACACATATACACTATTGATACTATGCATAAAATAGACAACTAATAAGAACATACTGTATAGCACAGGGAACTCTACTTAAGACACTGTGGTGACCTAAATGGGAAGGAAATCCAAAAGAAGAGGGGATATATGTATATGTATAGCTGATTTATTTTGCTGTACAGTAGACACTAACACAATATTGTTAAGCAACTATACTCCAATAAAAATTAATAATAATAAGAAAAGATGGTTAGTTGTTTTTTTTAATAAAGTGAAACCTGGGGGTAAGAACTTGGCTGGCCACTAGGGGGCAGCAAAGTGCTCCTATTCTTAGAGGAAGACAAGAAAGCCTTTCACATCCAGCCGGTAAGGGGAATCAATCTTTAGCCATATAGCAATAAAGGCTCAGGCACTGAATTTACAAATGACTGGCCATCACCCACTCCAGCGTCAATATTTGGAAAAGAAATAAGAGTTTAAATCTCAGCTGAGCCACTTAGAATATGCCCTTGGGCCAGTCGCAATCTATTTCAAGTTACTCATTCTTTTATTTATTTATTTATTTTTGGGGCTGCGTTGGGTCTTCGTTGCTGCGCGCGGGCTTTCTCTAGTTGCGGTGAGCAGGGGCTACTCTTCGTTGTGGTGCACGGGCTTCTCATCGCGGCGCCACCAGGGAAGTCCCAAGTTACTCATTCTTAAACTAGGGATACCTGCTTCCCAATATCACACCGTCTTCATATAGTTTTCTTGATAATTAAGTGGATTAACTAAGGTAATAGGTAAAATGCTTGGCATAAAGCAAGTGCTCATATGTTAAATATTATTATTACCATATAAAGAACCAAGGGAATAGTTATTTGAATACCTATTATGTGTCAAGCACTTTGAATCCTTAGAGCAATCAAGTGAGGAATGATAACAAATTAAATGAGAGATTGAATGACAGATTAGAGGTTAAAGAACCTGGCCAAGACCAAGTAGCTAGCAACAGTTAATAGCAGCTAACGCGAAGCAGGCACTAATTATGCGCCAGTCACTCACTGTTCTAAGTTGCATGAATTATCTCACTTCTTACAGAAGTCCTCTGGAGTGGGTACTATGATTATGCCCGTTTGTCAGAAAGGGAAACTGAGGCACAACAAGTAACTGACCCAAAGTCATTGCTTTTCCCTAAGGTTGGCTCTGTCTTCTTGATCCCAAGTAGACCCTTATCAAATAATCATCAACGGATATTTATTGTATGCCAACTATTTACAAGACATCGTGTAGAGCACAGTGAAGATTTGCACTGCTACTGAGGGACATAAAGGAAGACCTGAATATTTGGAGGGATGCACCATGTTCAGGAATGGAAAGTTCTGGCATACAGAATTCATAGTTGTGAGATAATAAAAAAATATGAGTATTGGGCTCTGGCCCGGTTGCTGGCACAGAGCTTCTGAAACCCTGTAATTTCCTAAGTGATGAGAACACTAGGAGCATCTCTGTTCCAATATTTGGTCTTTAACCCTGGTTTCTGACACAGGGCTCCTGAAACCCTTGTAATTACCTGGGTGGTAGGAGTGTCTTTTGTTTTCATGAGGCGACTCGGGGTGGGCTCCTGGATGGCTCCTAGATGGGGGCTGGTCACCAGAAAGACCAAGCCATGATTAGAAGCTTGGGATTTTCAGCCCTTGTCCCCCATTCTCTTGAAGAGGGAGAAAGACTGAAAATGGAATTAATGTTCAATCATGACTATGGGATGGAGCCTCCACGAAATCCCAATACTATGGGCTTCGGAGAGCATCCACGTTGGTGAAGAGGTGGAGATGCCGGGAGAGTAGTGGCACCTGAAGAGGACATGGAAGCTCCACCCCCTTCCCACATAACTCGCCCTGTGCATCTCTTGCATCTGGATGTTCATCCGTATCCTTATCATATCCTTTAATAAAACTGGCAAATGTAAGGAAGTGTTTCTCTGAGTTGTATGATGAGCTGTTCTAGCAGATTAATTGAACCTGAGGAGGGGGTCATGGGAACCTCTGATTTATAGCCAATTGGTCAGAAGCATAGGTAACCTGAACTTGCAATTAGCATCTGAAGTCGGGGTGGGGGGCATCTTGTGATACTGAACCCTTAACCTGTGGGATCTGACACGATCAAATTGTATCAGAACTGATGTGAGGGAGTTCCCTGGTGGCCTAGTGGTTAGAATTCTCTGGGCTTTCACTGCCATGGCCTGGTCTGGGAACTGAGATGCCACAAGCCACCTGGCATGGCCAAAAAAAAAAAGAATTGATTTGAACTCTCGGTCACCCTGCTGGTGTCCAAGAATTGCTTGTTGGCGTGGGGAAGCACCACCTCCCACACACGCTGGATTTGTGTCCAGAACTGAAATAATAGCTAATGAGGGTTTTTTAAAATGTTGTGCCAGACTGTAAATACTGTTTTGCAATATTTTTTCGTTTAACATTATATCTCTGAGTTCACTCCCTTTCAGTGCACATATAGATACACATACAGAGTCAGTGCTTTAGAAGGATGTATGTCAAACACTGGTTACCTCTAGGGATGAGATTAGGTTTGGAGATGACTGATGAAAGGGAACTTTTACTTTAGTCTTTTGTTTTTGCTTTCTTTTAAAAATAAGAATGGATTCATGGGGGGACTTCCCTGGTGGCGCAGTGGTTAAGAATCCACCTGCCAATGCAGGGGACACGGGTTTGAGCCCTGGTCCGGGAAGATCCCACACGCCGCGGAGCAACTAAGCCCATGGGCCACAACTACTGAGCCTGCGCTCTAGAGCCTGCGAGCCACAACTACTGAAGCCCGCATGCCTAGAGCCTGTGCCCCGCAACAAGAGAAGGCACCGCGATGAGAAGCCCGTGCACCGCAACGAAGACCCAGAGCAACCAAAAAAATAAAAATAAAAATAAATAGAAGACATTAAAAAAAAAGAATGGATTCATGTAGGATGGACCTAGAGATTATCATATTGAGTGAAGTAAATCAGACAAAGACAAATATCATATGATATCGCTTATATGTGTGGAATCTTTAAAAAAAGGCTACAAATGAACCTATCTACAAAACAGAAACAGAGTCACAGATGTACAAAACACACGGTTACCAAGGGGGGAGGGGGAGGAGGGATAAACTGGGAGATTGGGATTGACATATACACACTACTGTATATAAAATAGATCACTAATAAGGGCCTACTGTATAGCACAGGGAACTCTACTCAGTACTCTGTAATGACCTATATGGGAAAAGAATCTAAAAGAGAGTGGATATATGTATATGTATAACTGATTCACTTTGCTGTAGAGCAGAAACTAACACAACAGTGTAAATCAACTATACTCCAATAAAAATTAATTTAAAAGAAAGAAAAAGAATGGATTCATGTATTACTTGTGCCATTAACAATAAATTTACATTTTAAGACTTGAACTCAAAAAGACTGATTTCTTGGGCTTCCCTGGTGGCGCAGTGGTTGGGGGTCCGCCTGCCGATGCAGGGGACACGGGTTCGTGCCCCAGTCCGGGAAGATCCCGCGTGCCGCGGAGCGGCTGGGCCCGTGAGCCATGGCCGCTGAGCCTGCGAGTCCGGAGCCTGTGCTCCGCAACGGGAGAGGCCACAGCAGTGAGAGGCTCGCGTACCGCAAAACAAACAAACAAAAAGACTGATTTCTTCAATGTTTCCACTCTGTTGTCCATATATCTTTTGCATCTGCTTTCATTCAGTTCATTCTTTCACTCAGTTATCATTGAGCAGCTACTGCATGCATGGCAGTGTGTTAGACACTGAGAGTATATGAGAAATTTAAAATATGACTTGGTTTCTCTAGATTAGCAGCTTTAAATCTGTGTAGGAGAATTGCAAGGCAATCCTTCCCTCAAAGAAATAAAACCAGCATCTGATGGATATGATCAGACGTTAAAAAAATAATTTAGGGGCAAAATATTTCCCAGGCCCAAAGCAGGAAGAGTAAGAAATTGATTATAACTTAACAGAGAGTTATAAGCTAAAGAAAGGCTGTGTCCACCGGAAGGAGAGCAGTCAACATTAGACACAGAGAAACAGGAATTGGAGAGAAAAACATGTGGCAGGGCCCACCCCGTGCTATCAAGTCTGAGGTCCCCACTCAGCTTCTTGAGACGTCTGGGCCCCTTATCAGGTGTAGGTCAATCTCCACGCGCTGCCCGCAACCCCGGAGTGGGACAGGGAGAGGCAGGGCCCCGACTGGGGTTCTGCAGCTAGAGAAGCTTAGCAGGAAGAGTCAAGGAGCAAGTCCAAACCGAAATCCATGAGAAAGGGGCTGTAGACTGAGCCTACATGAGCAAATGCTGAAACAGAGGATCAGGCACCAGACTTCAGACGGATGTAAAGCTGGGTCGTGGAGCTGAGAGTTTACTGTCAGCCGGGGTCACGGTCAGGTGAGGCTAAGTCGTACACAAGCAGGGAAGGTCCAGCGCAATGGGATCAACAGTCTTGGGGTGGATTCTTGGGGCGCTAGGTGTGTCAGGCCATTTTAAGGCAGCGTATTCTGGGCAGGCAGCATATCACTGCAGTGGAGATGAAAGCGTCGGTGCTTGCTGTCTTTGGACATTAAAGTCATCCAGCTAAGCCCTTTGCTCTGGCTCTATGGTCACTAAGCAACCTTCTGATTAAAATGTGAGCCCTCACGTAGATCTGCCTCCCAGGAGGTAATGGGCTGGCTAGCCAGCATGAATAGGCCTTCTCTCTTGGTCTCTATTTCTCATTGTAATGTTTTTTTCTAACTAAAATATATTTTATGATGTCCTCTTATTACAAAAGTAATAGATACTAACTGCAGAAGATATAGACAAGCAAAAAGAGAGCATAAAGGTCACCCATAGTCCCACAATCTGGAACAACTATGGTTAACACTTTTGTGATTATTAGTTCAGATCCTCTTTATTATGTATATTTATCTACAGTACATATGCATATGGTCATATATGCATATTTACCTTTGGTATTCTATCTTTAGTTTTCTTTTTTTGGTTTGAAATTTCTTCGATTATGCAAGTGATAACATGAGTACATTTTTATAAAAGATTTTAACACAATATAGAACTACATAGGGTAAGATGGGAAAGACCCCAGAAAGCAACTCAGAATAAATAGCTTAATATTTATCATTGCAGTTCTTTTTCTATGAATTTAGATATCTATATTCCATACTATTAAAATAGAAAACCCAGGGGCTTCCCTGGTGGCTCAGTGGTTGCGAGTCCGCCTGCCGATGCAGGGGACGCGGGTTCGTGCCCCGATCCGGGAGGATCCCACATGCCGCGGAGCGGCTGGGCCTGTGAGCCATGGCCGCTGAGCCTGCGCGTCTGGAGCCTGTGCTCCGCAACGGAAGAGAGGGCCTACTGTATAGCACAGGGAACTCTACTCAGTACTCTGTAATGACCTATATGGGAAAAGAATCTAAAAGAGAGTGGATATATGTATATGTATAACTGATTCACTTTGCTGTAGAGCAGAAACTAACACAACAGTGTAAATCAACTATACTCCAATAAAAATTAATTTAAAAGAAAGAAAAAGAATGGATTCATGTATTACTTGTGCCATTAACAATAAATTTACATTTTAAGACTTGAACTCAAAAAGACTGATTTCTTGGGCTTCCCTGGTGGCGCAGTGGTTGGGGGTCCGCCTGCCGATGCAGGGGACACGGGTTCGTGCCCCGGTCCGGGAAGATCCCGCGTGCCGCGGAGCGGCTGGGCCCGTGAGCCATGGCCGCTGAGCCTGCGAGTCCGGAGCCTGTGCTCCGCAACGGGAGAGGCCACAGCAGTGAGAGGCTCGCGTACCGCAAAACAAACAAACAAAAAGACTGATTTCTTCAATGTTTCCACTCTGTTGTCCATATATCTTTTGCATCTGCTTTCATTCAGTTCATTCTTTCACTCAGTTATCATTGAGCAGCTACTGCATGCATGGCAGTGTGTTAGACACTGAGAGTATATGAGAAATTTAAAATATGACTTGGTTTCTCTAGATTAGCAGCTTTAAATCTGTGTAGGAGAATTGCAAGGCAATCCTTCCCTCAAAGAAATAAAACCAGCATCTGATGGATATGATCAGACGTTAAAAAAATAATTTAGGGGCAAAATATTTCCCAGGCCCAAAGCAGGAAGAGTAAGAAATTGATTATAACTTAACAGAGAGTTATAAGCTAAAGAAAGGCTGTGTCCACCGGAAGGAGAGCAGTCAACATTAGACACAGAGAAACAGGAATTGGAGAGAAAAACATGTGGCAGGGCCCACCCCGTGCTATCAAGTCTGAGGTCCCCACTCAGCTTCTTGAGACGTCTGGGCCCCTTATCAGGTGTAGGTCAATCTCCACGCGCTGCCCGCAACCCCGGAGTGGGACAGGGAGAGGCAGGGCCCCGACTGGGGTTCTGCAGCTAGAGAAGCTTAGCAGGAAGAGTCAAGGAGCAAGTCCAAACCGAAATCCATGAGAAAGGGGCTGTAGACTGAGCCTACATGAGCAAATGCTGAAACAGAGGATCAGGCACCAGACTTCAGACGGATGTAAAGCTGGGTCGTGGAGCTGAGAGTTTACTGTCAGCCGGGGTCACGGTCAGGTGAGGCTAAGTCGTACACAAGCAGGGAAGGTCCAGCGCAATGGGATCAACAGTCTTGGGGTGGATTCTTGGGGCGCTAGGTGTGTCAGGCCATTTTAAGGCAGCGTATTCTGGGCAGGCAGCATATCACTGCAGTGGAGATGAAAGCGTCGGTGCTTGCTGTCTTTGGACATTAAAGTCATCCAGCTAAGCCCTTTGCTCTGGCTCTATGGTCACTAAGCAACCTTCTGATTAAAATGTGAGCCCTCACGTAGATCTGCCTCCCAGGAGGTAATGGGCTGGCTAGCCAGCATGAATAGGCCTTCTCTCTTGGTCTCTATTTCTCATTGTAATGTTTTTTTCTAACTAAAATATATTTTATGATGTCCTCTTATTACAAAAGTAATAGATACTAACTGCAGAAGATATAGACAAGCAAAAAGAGAGCATAAAGGTCACCCATAGTCCCACAATCTGGAACAACTATGGTTAACACTTTTGTGATTATTAGTTCAGATCCTCTTTATTATGTATATTTATCTACAGTACATATGCATATGGTCATATATGCATATTTACCTTTGGTATTCTATCTTTAGTTTTCTTTTTTTGGTTTGAAATTTCTTCGATTATGCAAGTGATAACATGAGTACATTTTTATAAAAGATTTTAACACAATATAGAACTACATAGGGTAAGATGGGAAAGACCCCAGAAAGCAACTCAGAATAAATAGCTTAATATTTATCATTGCAGTTCTTTTTCTATGAATTTAGATATCTATATTCCATACTATTAAAATAGAAAACCCAGGGGCTTCCCTGGTGGCTCAGTGGTTGCGAGTCCGCCTGCCGATGCAGGGGACGCGGGTTCGTGCCCCGATCCGGGAGGATCCCACATGCCGCGGAGCGGCTGGGCCTGTGAGCCATGGCCGCTGAGCCTGCGCGTCTGGAGCCTGTGCTCCGCAACGGAAGAGGCCGCAGCAGTGAGAGGCCCGTGTACCGCAAAAAAA
>NC_041234.1:93072039-93078159 GCF_002837175.3 Physeter macrocephalus | reverse complement strand
TGCCGATGCAAGGGACGCGGGTTCGTGCCCCGGTCCAGGAAGATCCCACATGCCGCGGAGCGGCTGGGCCCGTGAGCCATGGCCGCTGCGCCTGCGGGTCTGGAGCCTGTGCCCCGCAACGGGAGAGGCCGCAGCAGTGAGAGGCCCGTGTACCGCAAAAAAAAAAAAAAAAAAAAAAAAAAAAAAAAAATGGAAAACCCAGGATCCTTCCATCACGCTTTTTTTTTAATTATATTTTTTTAAGATTTTTTTTGAGGTGGACCATTTTTAAAGTCTTTATTGAATTTGTTACAATATTGCTTCTGTTCTAGGTTTTGGTTTTTTGGCTGCGAGGCACATGGGATCTTACCTCCCCAACCAGGGATCAAACCTGCACCCCCTGCATTGGAAGGTGAAGTCTTAACCACTGGACCACCAGGGAAGTCCCCATGATGCTTTTTAGTAACTGCTTATTTTTACTAAAGATTCTACCATGAACTTCTCATCATGTTGACAAACACAATTTACACGCTCTTTTTTTTTTTTTTTTTTTTTTTTTTGCCACGCCACTTGGCTTGTAGGATACTAGCTCCCTGACCAGGGATCGAACCGAGTCCCACAGCAGTGAAAGCACCGAGTCTTAACCACTGGACCACTAGGGAATTCCCAATTTACATGATCATTTTTAATCACCACACAGTATTCCATGGTATGAATGCACCATGATTTATTTAACTAATATTCTGTGTTTGAACATTTCGGTTGTTCTTCATCCTTCTCCAGTTATGAACAGTGTTTCAATAGCTATCCTCCTGTGTACACCATTATGCACACGAGTGATCATTTTCTTGGAATAAATTTTCATGAACAGAATTATGGAGTCCAACAGTGTAAACATTTGAAGCTCCAATTGTGGATGGCAATTTCCTCAACCCTTGCCCACACTGGGTATTTTAACTTTGCCAATCTATGAACACAGTAGGGTAGGTCATTGTTGCTTGAATTAGCATTTAAAATTGTCCCTGAGCTTTATTCATTTATTTAACAAATATAATTCAGGACCTACTCTGTGCCCAACACTGTATTTGGCACCAGAGATACAATGGTTAACAAAAATAGTCACAGATGTTGATCTTATGGAGCTTACAAGCTAATGAAAGAGAAAGACATTAATCAAACGATTCCATAAATAGAAAAAAACTGCAACTGTGATAAGGGTCATGGAAAAGTACAAAGAGCTCTAAGAGCATAAAATAGGGCACTCGGGCCATCAGGGAAGGCTTCCCTGAGGAAATGATGATCAAGTTGGTAACTGAAGGGAGAGTTGGGGTCACCAGCTGAAGCAGGAAAGGAAGCATCCATAGAGGGAACAGCACGTGCAAAGATCCTGTGGTAGGAGGGAGCATGGTGAGGCACTTGAAAGCAGTCCAGTGGACTTGGAGCACAAAAGGAGAGGTCAGAGAGATAAGCATAGGCTAGGATATTTGGGCTGGTCAAGCGGGTTAAGGATTTTGGTCTTTATCCTAAGTGCAGAGGGAACTCATTGAAGAGTTTAAAGCAGGAGGATGACATGATAGATTTGCAGTATGAAAAGATCACTGCGGCTCCAGTGTAGGGAATAGACTGGCAGGGAACCTGAGTGGATACAGATAGATCATCCAAGAGGGCAGTAGTTGAGATGAGTGCTGATGAGAGTGGCTTGGAACAGAGGGTTTTGTAGATGCAGAGCAACTCACGGATACAAACTGGTAGTATCAGGACATATACTATGTAGGGAGCTAAGAATCAAGCCAAAAACGAATCGTCACCAAGTCCTGGCCTATCTCCACCTGGAATCTCTCTTACTTCTATTCCATAAACGCTGTTCCAGTTCAGGCCCATTCCTCTCCTGCCCAGACCATGCACCAGTCCTTCCGTGGCCTCAGTCTCACCTCCAGTTTCTTTTCTGCACCTGTCATCACAGAGATTTTTCTTGATAACAGCTTTATTGAGATATAATTCACATACCATACAATTCACCTTTTTAAAAGGTACAGTTCAATGGCTTTTAGTATTTCACAGATATGTGCAACCATCATCACTTATCTAATTTTAGAACATTTTCACCACCTCAAAAAGAAACCCCAATAGCCATTAGCAGTCACTCCCCATTCCCTTCCAACCTTCCCAGCTCTTGGCAAATACTAATATACTCTCTGTCTCTGTAGATTTCCCTATTCTTGACACCATAACATTAGAATCATACAATACATGATCTTTGGTGACTGGCTTCTCTCACTTAGCATCATGTTTTCAAAGTTAATTCATGTTGTAGCACGTATCAGTACTTTATTCCATGTTTTTTTTTTTTTTTTTTGCACGGCACGCGGGATCTTCTTTCCCTGACCCGGGGTCGAACCCGTGCCCCCTGCAGTGGAAGCACGGAGTCTTAACTACTGGACTGCCAGGGAAGTCCCAGTAATTTATTCCTTTTTATTGTAGAATAATATTCCATTGTCTAGATATACCACATTTTAGTTATCTACTCATCAATTGATGGACATTTGGGTTGTTCCAACTTTTTGGCTATTATGATTCATGCTGCTATGAACATTCATGTACTAGTTTTTGAGTGGACATATGTTTTCATTTCTCTTGAGTTTATATCTAGGAATGGAATTGCTGGGTCATATGGTAACTCTGTGCTTAACATTTGGGCAACTGCCAGACTGCTTTCCAAGGCGGCTGCACCCTTATACATCACCGCCAGCTGTGAATAAGGGTTTCAATTTCTGCACTTTCTTGCCAACACTTGCTATTATATGTCTTTTTGATTGTAGCCACCCTAGCAGGTGTGAAGTAGGTGTGTCTCGGGCTTTGAAGTGCATTTCACTGAAGGCTAATGATGTTGAGCGTCTTTTCATAAAATTATTGGCCACTTGTCTATCTTCTTTGGAGAAATGTCTATTCAGATCCTTTGCCTATTTTTTTTACCTTTTTTTTGAGGTATAATTTTTATTGAGGTGTAAGTGACATATAACATTATATTAGTTTAGGTATACAACCTAATGATTTGATGTTTGTATGTATTGTGAAATGATCACCATTATAAGTCCATCACCACACATAGTTACAGATTCTTTGCCCATTTTTAAACTGAGTTATTTTTCTTTTTATTTTTGAGTTGTAAGAGTTCTTTACATATTTTAGTTTTGTCTCTTATCGGATACATGATTCGCAAATATTTTCTCCCATTCTGTGGGATGTCTTTTCCCTTTCTTGTTGGTGTCCTTTAAGGCACAAAAGTTTTTAATTTTGATGAAGTCCAATTTATCTGTTTTTTCTTTTCTTGCCTGTAGTTTTGATATCATACCAAAAGAATCCATTACCTCATACATGGTCACAAAGATTTACTCTTATGTTTTCTTCTAAGACTTTTATAATTTTAGCTCTTACATTTAGGTCTTTGATTCATTTTCAGTTGACTTTTATATATGGTATGTGGTAGGGGTCCAACTTCATTCTTTTACATGTGATATCCTGTTGTCCCAGCATCATTTGTTTATTTATTTATTTTCCCAGTTTTATTGAGATATAATTGACATACGTCACTGTGTAAGTTTAAAGTGTACAGCATAATGGTTTGACTAATATATATTGTGAAATGGAATTGTTTTCTTAATTTCATTTTTGAATGCTCACTTCAAGTAGATAGAAACACAACTGATTCTTGTGTGTTCCTCTTGTATTCTGCAACTTTGCTTAAGTCATTTATTAGTTCTAATAGTTTACAGTGGATTCCTTAGGGTTTTCTGTATATAAGATCATGTCATCTGCAAATAGAGATAGTTTTACTTTTTCCTTTCTAATCTGTGCATTTTTATTTTATTTTCTTGCTTAATTGCCCTGGCTAGAACTTCCAGTACAATGTTGAATAGAAGTGGTGAGAGTAGACAGTTTTGTCTTGTTCTTGATCTTGTGGGGAAAGCATGCATTCTTTCACCATTAACCATGATGTTAGCTGTGCATTTTTCATAGATGCCCTTTATCAGAATGAGGAAGTTCCCTTCTATTTCTAGTTTACTTTATCATAAAGGAGTATTGAATTTTTCAAATGCTTTTCCTGCATCTATTGAAGTGATCTTTTTTGTTTTTTATTCTATTGATATGGTGTATTACATTATTAATTTTTAGGTGTTAAACCAACCTTGCATCCCTGGGATAAATTCCACTTTGTCATGGAGTATATAATCTTTCTTAAATGTCAATGCATTTGGCTCGCTAGTGTTTTGTTGATGATTTTTACATCTATATTCATAAGAGATATTGGGTTTTTTTTGTTGTGATATCTTTGTCTGGCTTTGGTATCGAATACCACTTTATTCATGTTTCCCTCTAAGCACTGCTTTAACTTCATCCCACAGATTTTGGTATATTGTGCCATCATTTTTATTCATCACAAAGCATTTTCTAATTTCCCTTGTTATTTCTTCTTTGACCCATGGTTATATATGAGTGTCTGGTTCAATTTCTACATATTTGTGAATTTCCCTAATTTTTTTCTGTTATTTATTTCTAATGTTACTCTATTGTGGTCAGAGAACATACTTTGTAGGATTTCAATCCTTTAAAATTTACTGAGGCTTGTTTTATGGCTTAGTATATGGCCTTATCTTGTAAAATGTTCCATGGTCACTTGAGAAGAAGGTGCATTCTGCTATTGTTGCGTGGAGTGTTCTATAGATATCTGTTAGGTCTAGTTAGTTTACAGTGTTGTTCAAGCCTTATATTTCCTTTGAAAAATCTTTTCCCCATTTCTTTTATCCATTTGGGGGGTTTGTTATTAGATATACACAGAGATCTTTTTAATATCCAGATCTGATTTTGTCCCCCCTCTGTTTGGATACTTTGGCTTCTCAGCTACTACAGGATAGAGAAAACTCCTCAACAGGGCACTCAAAGCAATGATCTGGCTACTGGTAATTCCCAGTCCTCTCAAATTCTGACTTCCAGACACAATGAATACCTTAGAGTTCCTTGAACCCACAGTGATATTTCTTCTTTCTGTTCTTTGCATGCACTATCGTTTTTGCCTAGACTATCTCAAATCTCAACTGTCCCTTTCCCAGCTAACTATTACTCATGGTTCAAGGCCTAGGAAATCTTTCCAAACCCCCCATCTGATTAACTTGTTGCTCTTCTGTGGTCTCTCAGTACCCTGTGCTTACTGACCTCTGCTTACTGCACAGCACATCTCTTCTAAAAAACAATTGAAATTTGTCTGTCTCCCTCATCAGACTGGAAGCTCCCTGAGGGCAGGAAGCTTCAGGGAGCTTCCAGTCTGGTAGGTCATCTCTATTTCTCCAGCACCCATCAAAGATTGGGCTGAGCAAAGAGGGGAGTGTCAAGTTTTATTGAATAAACAAAAAAGTGTCCAGTCTGCACTCTTGCACAAGCCAGTGGGTTTATGACACTATTAAATGAAGAGGTAAGAGAAGAGTTTGTATATACTAGTCATAGCTCTATAAAAACAGATGCGGGATTTGAACATTTAAGAGATATTTAGGAGATGAAATAGATTGGTTTTGGTAACAGATTGATATGGAGGTTGAGGAAAAAGGACACATTAAGGATGTCTCCTGGGCTGCAGCGCGAGGCTACTGAGGCCATTTTTCAGCCTACCATGCTTGCACTCGATAAAGCAGTCTTCCACTCAAGTCCTGAGCTACCGCCTCACTTCAAAAAGGCATTGGTGGATGTATGTTGTCCTTTTTGTTATCACAAGCCATGTGGCTGACAGGGTCTTGGTGTTCTGGTCTGGTGTCAGGCCTGAGCCTCTGAGGTAGGAGAGCTGAGTCCAGGACATTGGACCACCAGAGACCTCCCAGCCCCATGTAATATCAATTGGCGAGAGCTCTTCCAGAGATCTCCGTCTCAATGTTAAGACCCAGCTCAACCCAATGGCCAGCAAGCTCCAGTGCTGGACACCCATGCCAAACAACTAGCAAGACAGGAACACAACCCCACCCATTAGCAGAGAGTCTGCCTAAAATCATAATAAATTCACAGACACCCCAAAACACACCACCGGATGCAGCCCTGCCCACCAGAAAGACAAGATCCAGCCCCACCCACCAGAACACAGGCACCAGTCCCCTCCAC
>NC_041234.1:93069137-93071959 GCF_002837175.3 Physeter macrocephalus | reverse complement strand
ATAGTAAAGATGATCCAAAATCTTGGAAATAGAATGGAGAAAATACAAGAAACATTTAACAAGGATGTAGAAGAACTAAAGAGCAAACAAACAATGATGAACAACACAAAAAATGAAATTAAAAATTCTCTAGAAGGAATCAATCAATAGCAAATAACTGAGGCAGTAGAATGGATAAGTGACCTGGAAGATAAAATAGTGGAAATAACTACCACAGAACAGAATAAAGAAAAAAGAATGAAAAGAATTGAGGACAGTCTCAAAGACCTCTGGGATAACATTAAACGCACCAACATTCGAATTATAGGGGTCCCAGAAGAAGAGAAAAAGAAAGGGTCTGAGAAAATATTTGAAGAGATTATAGTTGAAAACTTCCCTAACATGGGAAAGGAAATACCACCCAGTCCAGGAAGCACAGAGAGTCTCATACAGGATAAATGCAAGGAGAAACACTCCAAGGCACATATTAATCAAACTATCAAAAATTAAATACAAAGAACAAATATTAAAAGCAGCAAGGGAAAAGCAGCAAATAACACACAAGGGAATCCCCATATGGTTAACAGCTGATCTTTCAGCAGAAACTCTGCAAGCCAGAAGGGAGTGGCAGGACATATTTAAAGTGATGAAAGGGAAAAACCTACAACCAAGATTACTCTACCCGGCAAGGATCTCATTCAGATTCGACGGAGAAATTAAAACCTTTACAGACAAGCAAAAGAGAAGTGTAGAGACAAACAAAAGTGCTATGACTAGCCAATGTGAATTTTCACCAAATACTAGAACATACCACTTGAAGCCTTGTTGAGAAAGATAAAACTCTAGTAGTTTTGTACAGAGGATGAATAAGATGATCATGATGATGAGAGAGGGTCCGTGGAGACCACAGCGGTTCAGACTCACAGTTGAGAGTATAAAAACTGGGTGTTTCTGTGTAGAGAATATAACAAAAGTGCTATGACCAGTCAATGTGAATTTTCACCAAATACTAGAACATACCACTTGAAGCCAGAAAGAAATAACTGAAGAACAAGTGAAAGACAGTACTACACGACGATGCAGTTTTTCTAACCCAAAGCAGTAAGAGGTGGTAGAAAGTGGGGACAGGTCTAAGGAAGGTTTGGGTAGAGTGAAGACTCAGTCCAGAGCTGCCGTCGAGGTGGAGTGCCACCCACCTTCTGCGGATGCTCTCATAGAGGCCAGCCGTCTCCTCAGAGTGGCCCCAGGAGCAGCCTGAGCCCACCCAGAAGTGTGTGTCTCCTGTAGGGAAGAAAGCTATCTTTCATGGAATGACCCGAATCAGCATGTCTTACTCTGGGCATTTTCACTCTTCGAGGTATGTGCGTTAAAATTGACCAGCCATGAGTATGGGAAGATGTTTGTGTATCTGTTTACATCCACAGTTCTCTGACACATGCCCCTGCCCCTCCCCTTCCCCCAGACTGTGGCAGAGGAATTGATTGCAATTGATTAAGCTTTTCTCTATGGATGAAAGAACACATTGAGGTTGGGGCCTGGCCCCTGGGCTGCTGCTGTGACCCTTGTCCCCACGTGGCTCGTTTCCCTGTCCATGACGCTGATATGTCCGGGGGAGCGGTGTTTCCATCTTCTCCACACTGTCCTGCAGTCTGTATGGGCCGACCTGAGAGAAGAGTGGCTGTAACTACAAGGGGAACCTGCCTGATAGTCAGATAGTCAGCACCTGTGCCCACGATGGCTTCTGGCCTGGAAACGAGTTAACAAAGGCAGAGGAGCTTTCTCTCCCCCTTCCTGTCCCAGTGCCACAAAATTGTCCATCCGTGGGGATAAGTAGACTAGTTGAACCACTGGAATAGATCTTTTAGAGGAGACCCCTCCCCCACAGACCAACCCCTCCTCCTTTTCCCCACCTCCATACAGTGTTTGGACAGCAGGGTACCGCGCTGCTCTCGGCAGATACTTCGGCTTATTGAAGAGGCAGCCAGGCATTTTGCACTAGGAAGAATCAGTGATCACTTTTCAGAAGACTTCTGTGGACCATAAATATATTACAGAGGAACAGATTTTGCTAAGACGTAATCTAGTTTTGTAACTCAATCATGGATCAACCATATGTGGCAAACTTGCAGTTTAAAGGGGTCCCATCAGCGAGAAACAGATTTTTTTTTTGGCTGACTGCTTTTAGCTAAATTTAAGAAAGTCATATCTTGTCAAAAGGTTTACACCTTCCCGTCTTGATCTTAAAAGCACGTCAAACAATCCACATCAAATGCCATAAGCGTGAACTGCAAGAGGAAATGGTACAATCTTAGTGAATGGGAATTGGAATCAAAAGGGTTTGCTGTCCTTCTTAGAATGTTCTAAAATGTCAAGGCAGTTGCTTGTGTTTAACTGTGAACAAATAAAGATTTATTGTTTTGTACTAAAAAAAAAAAAGGATGACTCCTATGATTCTGATCCGTGTGACAGGCTAAATGGTGGTGCCGTTCTCTGAGAGGTGGAACACTGACGAAAATCAGGTTGAGGGACAAGAGCAGGGAGGAGATGATGTATTTGTTCTTGTATTTGTTGAGTCTGTTTCTTTTGAAGTATCTAAGTGGCAATGCCAGACGGGCAGCTGCATACATGAGGCTGGAGCTGCACAGTTTGGGCTGGAGGTGCAAATATGTACTATATTGGATATTGTCCTCAACAATATTTTTTTTTTTTTTTTGCGGTACGCGGGCCTCCCTCTGTTGTGGCCTCTCCCGTCGCGGAGCACAGGCTCCGGACGCGCAGGCTCAGCGGCCATGGCTCACGGGCCCAGCCGCTCCGCGGCACGCGGGATCCTCCCAGACCGGGGC
>NC_041234.1:93062247-93069046 GCF_002837175.3 Physeter macrocephalus | reverse complement strand
CGCGGGATCCTCCCAGACCGGGGCGCGAACCCGGCTCCCCTGCATCGGCAGGCGGACGCGCAACCACTGCGCCACCAGGGAAGCCCCAACAATATTTTTTAATAGTCAGCAGGAAAGCATTTTACATGACTCTTTATTGTAATGATCAAAAGTGGAAGGTATAGCATTAGAAGTAAAACTCAGGGAAGGTGATCCTGCAAAGGTGACCAAATACATAGGTTTCAAGTGCTCTAATTTGACTGAAGAAGAGAACTTAGAGTACCCAGGAGAGTGAATGGACATCCAAGGTGTCTGACGTGAAGCTTGCAGACCCAAACATGGCCTGGGAAAGGGGGAGTTGTTGTTTGTGCCTGCCTGAGATTTTTAGCTAAATTAACTAATCTAATTTACTTAATAACGAATACTTACGGCTTTTATTATATGTCAGTCCTGTTCTAAGCATTTTACAAATTTTAACATATTTCATCCTCATGATAACCCCCTAACATAGGTAATCTTATTATCATTACCTGAATTTTACAGGGAAAGAAGAAATTGGGGCACAAAGAGGTTAAGCATTTTGCCTAAGACATATAGCTAGCAAGAGACATATTGAGATTTAAACCTAAAGGGTCTGGCCCCAAGGTCCATGCTTTTTTTTTTTTTTAATTTATTTATTTTGGCTGTGCCGGGACTTCGTTGCAGCATGCGGACTTCTTAGTTGCGGCATGTGGTATCTAATTTCCCGACCAGGAGGCGAACCCACGCTCCCTGCATTGGAAGCATGGCGTCTTAACCACTGGACTGCCACGGAAGTCCCCGTGCTTTTTTTTTTAAGGCCAACGCACATGAATTAGGAGGTCCCAACCAGCTTTTTTAAAGGGCTTTAAAAAGTTCTAAACATGGAAAAGTTCACTTGTTATACATGGAGCACCTGCTTTGAAAGGCAAATAAGATTTAAACAATGTATTCAAGCCAAGAGAAATTTGGTGGACCCAGCTGTCATTGCCTCATACCTCATGCCATGAATTTTGCAAGTCCAGTTTACCACATGATGAGATGGAGAAAGCAATGAAGATTATGAATTTCCTCTGTGCTCACGCCTTTAATCATGAGCAGTTTATGAGCTATTTAGAAGAGATTGATCCCAACTATGGAGATTTACTGAGCCGCCATCTCCAATCAAGGACTTTTTGGAATAAGAGTCCCCAAATCCAATTTGTTAGACCTCCAGTGATTCACAAGATTACATTTTCTTATGGATGTGACAAGACATCTGAGCACATTGAACTTGAAACCGCAGGGGACAAACAAAAGCTCTGTTGATTTGTTCAAGGAAATGCAGACTCCAGCTGGACATGTGGATTGGGCAGATGGTGACTGGAAATCCTTCATTTTCCATTGCTGAGCCGTCTTGAGTTCAAGGCATTCATAGATTTTGAAGAGTTCTGCACTATATTGGTGGAAAATAAGTCACAATTGTGCAAAGATCCCTTCCCTGGGTGCAAGGGGAGGGGTGCAGAGGAGAGTTTAGACCACAGGATCCTGAGATCCCAGGACTGGAGGATGGAGTCTCTTAACTTAGGCCAGATACGCAGAGTCAGGAGTCTGTAAGCAAAGACAACCAGAGCAATAACAGCAGGGTCAGAGCCAGCTTCCGGGCCTGGGCCATGCTTGTCCGGTGCCAGGAACTGTTGATTGTCCTGTATTTCATGTAGCCCGGTTTTATTTTTCTCTAGTATAATAGGTTTTTTTCCTGGCCACGACACGCAGCATGAGGGATCTTAGTTCCCTGATCAGGGATCAAACCCGCGCCCCCTACAGTGGAAGCACCGAGTCTTAACCACTGGACCGCCAGGGAAGTCCCTCTAGTATAATAGTTTTAATGAGATATAATTCACACACCCCACAATCCATCGGGTTCATAGGTTTTGGTGAGCACACACGGTCCTTTATTTTCATAAACAAACAAAATATACTTTATTTTTTAAAAATAAATTTATTTATTTATTTATGGCTGCATTGGGTCTTCGTTGCTGCACGTGGGCTTTCTCTAGTTGCAGCAAGCGGGGGCTAATCTTTGTTGCGGTGCGTGGGCTTCTCATTGCAGTGGCTTCTCTTGTTGCCGAGCACGGGGTCGAGGCGCACGAGCTTCAGTAGCTGTGGCGCACGGGCTCTAGAGCGCAGGCTCAGTAGTTGTGGTGCACGGGCTTAGTTGCTCCGCAGCATGTGGGATCTTCCTTGACCAGGGCTCAAACCCGTGTCCCCTGCATTGACAGGTGGATTCTTAACCACTGCGCCACCCTGGAAGCCCCAAAATATACTTTAAAAGACATTTTTATGACTGTCTTGGGAGTACAGGCAGTATTAGGTTGTCATTTATTCATTTATACTTTGCTTACAACTAAATTATCAAACCCACTACTAGTGTGTGTCAACGTTCAGCTCAGTGAACTGGATTCACCCAGAATTTTGCAGGTGAACATTATCCTAACCCCTTAGGTTGGATGGCCAAGCTCTAGACAAGGTTAAGTAAGGTCCTCCTGATGCAGCTGAGGGTGTGTTCTCTTTCTTAAAACTGCCAAAATTGAAGCCCCCATGAGGAGTCTGTCTCTGAAGTCAGCATAAGACAGCCCCAGACTGAATTAGGTCTCACTGTTCCAGGTCATTTTGTTAAGTGTCAGTGTTCTACTCTTATTATTGAATCAATCAAAACTGACCAATGACCAACAACAGACTTACAAATGTGCGCTTTTGAATGAATACAGTTGGTTAAACTTTTGGGGGATGCTTTTGTATTACTGTCTCCACAGTCCATATTGTTGACCAGCCAACAAGCCATATTTCACTATTACTATCAATGTATGCAGCCTGTACATATCTCCATCTTTTATTACGTGACCTACAATGGAAAAAAATGTGGATGCCACACCCCAAGCAAACTTTCCTAAAATTTCTGTTCTCTTATCTAGATTTGTGATCAGAACTACATGGCAGGGGACTTCCCTGGCGGGCCAGTGGTTAAGAATCCACCTTCCAATGCAGAGGATGTGGGTTTGATCCCTGGTTGGGGAACCAAGATCCCGCATGTCGAAGGGCAACTAAGCCAGCAAGCCACAACTAGTGAGCCTGCGTGCCGCAATGAAGAGCCCATGCACGGCAACTAAGACCTGACGCAGCTAAATAATTAATTAATTTTTTAAAAAGAACTACATGGCAGGCCATTTAAACCTGTCATCTCTGATAATGGCTTAGCTAGTATTTTCTCTCTGCTGTTTATGGAGGACTGATCCATTTATTTTGGAAACCAATAGAGGAGGTGGTTGGTAGATACTCTGTTATGAAAATTGAGAAGCTTGACCTCTGGTCTCACCTAAATGGAAGGTCATATGCCTTCTGGAGGTGGGCCATGAAGCTACTTATAGTGAACCCAGATCTTCCTCAGGAAGCTGCTTTGACTATTTGCCAACAGGTCAAAAAACACTGCGTTCTGTCCCTGAGTTCTACAATATGGAGCATGACATTAACCAATAACCTGCCATAATCCTAGCAGAACCTCAGTACTATTCCAGCTCCGCAAAGGTCACATATGTCCCCTCCAAGGAGTGGGAATGGGGCATTCCATATAAAAGCAAGCTTCCAGAAAGGGTGTTTGTCCTTTCTGCTAAGATCTTACCTGCACTTGAGGCATGCTTATTTTTGCCTTGCTTACTTTTTTTAAAATTTTATTGAAGTATAGCTGATTTACAATGTTGTGTTAATTTCTTCTGTACAGCAAAGTGACTCAGTTATACATATATATATTCTTTTTCATATGCTTTTCCATTATGGTTTGTCACAGGATACTGAATATAGTTCCCTGTGCTATACAGTAGGACCTTGTTGTTTGCTTACTTTAAAAAGTACTTGCTGGGACTTCCCTGGTGGCACAGTGGTTAAGATTCCAAGCTCCCAATGCAGGGGGCCTGGGTTTGATCCCTGATCAGGGAACTAGATCCCACATGCATGCCGCAGCTAAAGAGCCCGTGTGCCGCAACGAAGACCCAGTGCAACCAAATAAATAACTAAATATTTTTTAAAAAGTACTTGCTCTTCAAAGTCCCCATGCCCCATGTCTCTGCAGGAGAATGAAAGGTTCTTAATTCTGGAACCTACTCCCCCACCTGCAATATACACATCCATGCTCACGCTTGTTTTTTTTTTTTTTTTCATTTACTTATTTTTGGCTGCATTGGGTCTTTGTTGCTGCGCGCGGGCTTTCTCTACTTGTGGTGAGCAGGGGCTACTCTTCGTTGTGGTGTGCGGGCTTCTCATTGCGGTGGCTTCCCTTGTTGCAGAGCATGGGCTCTAGGCACGTGGGCTTCAGTAGTTGTGGTTCGTGGGCTCAGTAGTTGCGGCTCGCGGGCTCCAGAGCGCAGGCTCCGTAGTTGTGGCGCATGGGTTAGTTGCTCCGTGGCGTGTGGGATCTTCCCGGACCAGGGTTCGAACCCGTGTCCCCTGCATTGGCAGGCAGATTCTTAACCATTGCACCACCAGGGAAGCCCCACCCTTGGTTTTTGACTCTAGCTCAAGATAATGGACTCACACCACTGGAACCCACCTCTGAACCTTTGTTGACCATCTGGCATTTCTCCACCCATCTCTGGTTACCAGTGTTTTCTCCTTAGACCTCAGCCTGATGAGATGGTCGTTGCCTTTGTCTTGCTCGCCCAACTCCTACTGCCATTCAGGCCTCAACTCAGTTATCACGACCTCTGGAAAGCCTTACTTAATTACCAGAATTAGGTACCCATCCACTGAGGGCCCCAGAGCAGCCAGTGGTTCTCTTTATCACGTTGTATTATAATAGCCTGTAGGTCTTTCCCTCCAAGCCCACCTAGACTGTAAGTTCCATAGTAGCACTTGTTCACTGCTGTATCCCCAGCGTTATGTACAGTGCTCAGCAGTGCTCTGTAAACCTTTATTGAATAAACGAATAAGTGGATTCATTCCACTGGCTTACCCACCCCTGCAAACCCTGGCTGTATCCTTGACTTGATCCTGCAGCTGGCGATTGACACTATGGGATGTCTGATTTTAAGTAACATGAATTACCCATGAGCAGGCTTGGTTGAATTAGCTGCAAGTCAGTATGGCCTGAGGTGAATGAATCTACTTTATAAAGTTATTTAATATTCACCAGTTGAGTATGAAAAATATGTGCTAAAGTCAATGGTTACAATTTTACTTTACTTACTTCTATTAGGAGCAAAATACTAGGTCTGATGATCTTTTGAGGTCCTTCTCGGCAGGTGATTGATAGAATCATGTCACTAGCTTACTAAAAGTCCCTGAATGTCTTATTTGCCGTGGTAGGGAGAATATCTGTGCAGGTGATTGAAACGCAGATTCAAGTTATTGGAGTAGAAATTTTAAAAGAGAGGGCAGGCTCTTGGCAAATGCCTTCTGTCTTAGTATGATATCTGAATAATTAATTGAAAAGATGAGGTTAGAGGTGTTACCTGGCCACCAGGAGAGCTCACAAGATGGTTAGTACCTTGGTGAATTCACTAAGAGGCACAGTCTGTTCATCACCTTTGAGATTTAAAACACCTCAGCCTCAGGAAAGCTAATTCATGATAGCCAATTTCACATAAATCAAAGCAGAGGGCCAATTTACTAATTCACAAAGAAATGCAGAACACCAAGGGAAAAAATCATAAAGGGAAATATTGATAGATTTTGACTGTACAAATATTTTAAACTTCTTTACACAAAAGTCTGCTATAAATAAACTCAATGACAAAGTGTTAATATCCATATATATAAAGAGCTCATATGAATTAACAAGGAAAAAAAGTGTTTCAGTATAAAAGCAGGCAAAGGACATGTACGAGAAATTCACAAACGAAAAAGGTAACTGATAAACATTTCAATCCTTTCTGCCGACGGTGGTGTGCTGGAGCCTACTTGCAGGGCTTGAGAACTCACTCACATTGAGAGCTTGAAATCAGTTGCGGTGAGAAATAAGCAAATGCTGCATATCAGGGTTGCTTTTTTTTTTTTTCTCAGAGAACCAGCTGTTAAACATTTAGCAGCACATTACTGCGCATCTTCTATCACTCTCTCTCACCTGGATCCTTTCCAACAACATTCAAACCTTCGCAGGTATTTTCTGCCATCTTTAAAGAAACCCCAACCCCCCACATCCTTCTCCAGCTACCATCTCTGTTTTCCTTCACAGCCAAACTTCCCCAGATAACTGACTATATTTCCTGAATCCATTTAGTCATTTCCCAATCGTTCTTCCACATGCTCAAGCCATTTTTTGCCACCATGTCTCCCCTGAAACAGCTCTTGTTGAGCTCAATGACCTCCATGGACCCTGAAGTCTATGAACAGTTTTCCCTTACTTCCTTTGACCTCTTGGCAGTATTCAATTCTGTTGACTTTACCCTCTTGAAATCTTCTTGTCCTTGGACTTCGGCGGCCCATGATCCTGGTTTTCCTCCAACCTCTCTAGCTTCTCCTTTGCAGTTCTCAGGTTCTTCTCGAAATGCTGGTGTTTTTCAGGGATCAGTCTTGGGTCCTCTTCTTTACTTTCTCCCTAGGTCATTTCATTTATTCCCATGGCTTTACACACTACCTATACACCAATGACTTCTAGATTTATAGCTCTGGTCCTGGCCTCTTCTGGGAGCTCCAGTTGCCTACTTGACATCTTCCCCTTCAATGTCTCAAAAGCATCTCAGGGCTTCCCTGGTGGCGCAGTGGTTGCGCGTCCGCCTGCCGATGCAGGGGAACCGGGTTCGCGCCCCGGTATGGGAGGATCCCACATGCC